>NW_004567111.1:35926462-35938141 GCF_000260355.1 Condylura cristata
TTGGAAGATAACTATATTACTGACTATTCCTAGATAGTTAGGTATTGACTTAAGAAACATAGAAAGTTTTATCACAATGAACTGGAAGCTTTATAAAATTTCACAAGGGAAATTCAGTGGTTAAGAACACTGGTTCTGAATCTGGCTACAATTACCAGTTTTGCCATCTACAAAGACTCTACTTTAATCAGAGGTAAAATAGAGCTAATACTAATTCCAACAGCCTAAGGTTATAAAGATTTATGCATACAAGATTCTTAGCACAAGCATGACACTTAGTAGCTACTCAGTAAATAACAACCAAGTAGAACATGTGATTCTGTTGCTGGGGTACTGTACCACATGATCTTGATAAAGTTATTTTTAGCCATCCTGTACTTCTGTTTCTTGAACTTTAAATTGAAATTATTAATATTTCACCTTGTTAGAATTTGTAAAATGTTATGACACCTTTTTATAAAAGTGCCTACCAGATAACAGTTGCTGAATAAATGTTGTCTCCTCTTTCTTCCCATCACTGTCATGAATGCAGAAGCTAAAGATATGTCCTTTCTATATTAAACAAAAGGATGAAACTTCTTTGCTTTCCTCTAAACCCTTTTTTTTTTTTAGTTAGGCAATACTGACTTTGACAAAACTCTTCCAGATGTAAATGTGTTGTTAGGCTTCTGTTTCCCAGGATCAGTGGATCTGAACTATTTTGACTACATGAAAAGTAGATAAAGACAAAAATGCAGCTGATCATTGGTAACTATGTTTAAATAATACTGAGTGACACTGTATATTTTTACAAATAGCCTGAAATAGGCATCCCTGGTGTTGAAGGGGTTAAAGTCTCATTGCTATCAAGCTATCAAGCTTCTGCAGAGTGGATTTGATCCCAGCCAAGGAGTTAACCCACATAGCACAGCAGACCTCTATCTCACCTGCTGCTCCCCTCTGCAGTGTATTTCAGTAGAGAGGCTTGTGCTCCCCACTCTGTCTCTGGTGAGTTCTCACACCACAACTCTGACATACACCCCATATTTTGTATGCATAAATAAGTAAAAATAAATTCTAAATTCAATCAAGTAGCATGAAATATTTCACTGAGTGGCTCAGAAAATTATTATTGTACCTGGCATTTTTTTTAAGTGATGTATATTTATGATATATAAACTTTGAAAAATGTCTGTGAAGCTAAATGTTATTCAGAAGACCAGTGGTAAAAAAAAAATGAAATCAAAATTACTACATTTGCCATGGGATTTGGAAACACCACTCTCTTTCACACACTACTAATCCCACACTCAGCCAAAAGTGTTTTCAGGGAACACAGTTTGAAGTCCCTGATACAGGCAGCATGATACTTAAATTAATACTTTCAGTTTTCTCTTGAATATCTATACTGTAGGTATATCAGTGCAATTTTTACACTAGGAACTAGAATTGTTCTGTTTTTTTTCTTATGTAACAACAGATTAAAATGTGTTAAGATAGCAAGATTGAAAGGGAAATAAACTTCACCCCAAAAGCTTACCCCACTATATGTCTGATAATTTTATCTTAAAGACAGTGTGTTTTGAATGGCCATACTTGTGTGTATGTACTGTCTTTGTATTTGTTACTTCAGTCTAGTTTGGTGATTGGTGGATCTAAGTCTGTATAATACTTTATAGAGTTCTATATATAAAGCCATGTATACTGTTTTCTGTAGACCATGTAAGTGACTTTCAAGGGTAATTTTGACTGTGGTGTTGTAATTTTGACTATAGGAAATTAAGTAACATTGGAATTTAATCTGTATGAACCATAATGCAGTGGCTAAAAGAGGGTACTTTTGGAGCTATTCAGACAGGTTCAAAAATCCTAATTCTAATACTCATTCAGTATAAAACTGTCTTACTTTGTAAGCTATAATTTTCTCATAAATGAATAAATACAGTAAAACTAGTTCCCAGAAATAATTTAAGGATAAATTAGATAACAAAAAGGGTTAGTATAACCTAGCATATAGTTGGTGTTCAAAGAACAATAGCTGCGATTACAAACAAAAAGGTTGCTTATGAATAAGAGGGAGTATAAGTAACTTTATTTTACATTTCTTGAATGATTCAGCAACACTATCATGAGTATCTGTGAAATGTAAAGAAACTCTCAAAATCTGTAGAGGTTTGCTTGCACTTCTATTAAATAGTCAGAATTCTATCCAAGTTCCTTTTGCCTTACTTGCTATCATCTGCCTCAGCCGTCAGCCGTTCTCAGTTCTGCAAGTTGTCCAGACTAGCTTGTTCTGCCTAGTGACTTGACACATCTAATCTTCACCACGCATGTTAAAATGCACTATTGATTGATAAATAAACATATAAAATATCCCTCTATGAATAAGTCTTTTGTCAAAGAAAAATTTTAAAAAGTCCTCAAAAAAGTAAAAATGTAAATATAACAAAACTAACTTATAGGATGCAGCAAAGCAGTTGTAAGGAGAATAGTTACAGTTAAAATGAATGAAATAGAGAAAAATAAAGTAATAGAAAGTGTCAGTGAAACTAAGACCAGGTAGTTAGAAATGATACATAAAAATGACAGACTAGCCCAATTTACCAATAAATAGGAAAGGATTAAGTAAGTCTGAGATGAAACAGGAGAATTAGGGACACACAGAAATACCGTGGCTCAAAAGACACAACTAAAAAAAAGTAAATACCAACAAACTCAACAATTTAGAAGAAATAAATTTCTAGAAACATACAAGAACCAATTGCCAACCCATTGAACTATGACAAAACAGAAAATTTGAGCAGTAATGACATTAAATTTAAAATAATAAAATCTACCAATAAAGTAAAGTCCAGGAAGAAATGGCTTTGCTGGCGGGAATCTACCAATTTTCAAAGAAAATTAACAACCTATATTTCTCAGATTCCTCCAAAACATTGAAGAGGAGATAACACTTTAAAAGTTCAAAGTCTCCCTATGACCCAGCAATCCCACTCCTAGGTATCTACCCAAAAGACACAAAAACACTGATTGAAAAAGATACTTGTACCCCCATGTTTATTGCTGCTTTATTTACAATTGGAAAAACATGGAAGCAGCCCAAATGCCCAAAAGTAGATGACTGGATTAGAAAGATGTGGTACATATATACAATGGAATATTACTCAGCAACCAAAAAAGAGAAACACATGTCTTTTGCAGCAACTTGGATGGAGCTGGAAAAGATCATGCTTAGTGAGATAAGCCAGAAAGAGAAAGAAAAATACTGGATGGTTTCACTCATAGCAGGAGTATAATGGACCAGGCGAGAAAATAACAAAAATAATGAACAACCATAGACCAGAGACATTCTGTGGGGGTGGAGTGGGGAATGGGACCAAAAACGGGGGGGGGGGGAAGGGAGGGAAATGCACGGGACTATGGTGGTGGCACAGGGGTGATTTGGTGATGGGAAACCCGTGGGGATTACAATTGAGATGAAAAAAGATGTGCAAAATGATGTAAAAATAAACTTTTTAATAAAAAAAAAAAAGTTCAAAGTCATTTTACCAAGCTAGCATTACTCTGAAACCCAAACCAAACAGGAACAAGACACTGATGCAAAATCCTTTGCAAAAAATTAACAAATTGAATTCAACAATACATTAAAAGGGTCATGTGGAACTTACTGTAATATATAACATTAGCAAAATAAAAGATACAAAGAAAGCATTTGGCAAAATTCAACATCCATTCCTAATAAAGTCTTCCTGTAAAGTGGATAGAGAAGGAATGTATTTCATAATAAAGTCCATCTATGACAAGCTGATAGCTAACATTACATTCAACAATAAAACCTGAAAACTTTTCCTCTAAGATAAGGAGCAAGAAAAGGATGCCCACTGTCACCATTTTTATTCATCATTGTACCAGAAGTCCTAGTCAAAGAAATTGTGGAAGACATCCAAATCAGAGTGGGAAAATGAAAGTATCTCTATTTTCAGTTGATTTCAAAGACTTTGACACAAACAACTTGAACTTAGAAGCAAATTGAGTAAAATTGATGGCTATAAAATTAATATATACATGCTAGCTATGTGTCTGTGTACCAATAACATTCCCAGAAAGAAAAATTAGAAATTAAGAAAAACAATCAAAGTTACAATTATATATTTAAAAAATAAAATGCCTAAGAATCAGTCTAACCAAGGAGGTAAAAGACCCACACACTGAAAACTGTAAGCCATTGATGTAAGACAAAACAAATGGGAAGACATTCTGTGCTCATGAGTTGGAAGAATATTGTTAAAATGGTCATGCTACTCAAAACAATCTAGAGATTCAATGAAATTCCTATAAAGATGCCAAAGCTATTTTTTCACAGACACTTCTAAAATTTGTATGGAATCACAAATGATCCCAAGTAACCAAAACAGGAAAGGAAGAACAATGCTGAAAGTATCACATGTCACCATTTCAAACTATGTTACAAAGATATAGTGATCAAAACAGTATAGGTTGGCAGAGAAACTGACACAGAGGTCAATGGAAGAAAATAAAGAATACAGAAATAAATCCGTGTACATATGACCAATTAATTTACAACAAAGAAGTCACTAATAGATAGTGGGAGGGGGAGGACTGTCATTTCAATAAAATGAACGCAGGCCCTGATCTTATACCGTAGCCCCAGATTAATTCACAATGGATTAAAGACTTGAATATGTGATCTAAAACCACAAAACTCCCCAGAGAAAATATAGGAAATATACTCCATGACATCTGTCTGGGACATGACTTTTTGCATTTGACAATAGAAGCACAGGCAAGAAAAAGCAAAAGTAAACAAGTTAGGGCTACATCAAATGAAACATCTTCTGTATAAAGAAAACTATCAGTAAAATGAAAATAGAGTGGGGAAAATGAAATGGGAGAAAACGTGCAAAATGTATTTCTGATAAAGGGTTGCATCCAGAGTGTACTAAAAAACAAACAAATTCATGGATTTTAATTGCAAAACAACCAATCAGATTTAGAAGTAGGTAGAGGCTCTGAATAGCCATTTTTCCAAAGCCATAAAATGTCCAGAGATGCATGAAAAGCAAATCAGCATCATTAGTCATCAGATAGATTTAAATCAAAAGTACAATGAGATTATTATCTCACACCTTAAGAATGACTGTCAAAAAGACAAGAGACAATGCGTTTTAAGATGTGGAGAAAGGAAACTCTTGGGCACTATTCTTTTGGTGGGAATATAAACTGGTTCAGGTACTATGAAAACAGTATGGAGGTTCCTGAAAATTAAAAATAAAATGACCCTATATGATCCAGTATTTTCACTTCTGGGTATATGAAAATAAAATCACCAACTCAAAGAGATAGCTGATCCTCAGATTCACTGCAACATTATTTATAGTAGCAAAGAAATGAAAGCAATCTACTTATCTATCAGCAGATGACTAGACAGAATAATAATAATAATAATAAATAGTAATGTTGCATACACATGTACGCATGATGAAATATCAGTTCATCATATAAAAATAGATTTCTGTCTTTTGGAGTAAAATAGATGGCCCTTGAGACTGTTATTCTAAGTGGCAAAATAAGTCAGACAGAGAAAAATAATCAAATAATATGCGATTTCACTTACATGTGGAATGTAAAAAAGTGGTACCCTTAGAAAAAACATATTTGATAGTTGCTAGAACTAGGGATGGGTGGGAGTAGGTGATGGATTGGAATGTACATTATTGTGGCTATAGTTAGCAAACACTATATTGTATATTTTGAAGGTTAGCAAGAGCAAATCTTAAAAGTTCTTACCACCAGAAAAAAAAAATCTGTATGTGAGGTAAAAGATGCTAAAACTTACTGTCATTATTTTGCAGTATATACATATAACAGATCTGTATGTTATATATCTTAAACTAGTACACAGTGTTGTATCTCAATAAAACTGGGGATATTTAAAATTTAAAGAAAAATTTTAAATGAAAATGAGTTATGTTCAGAGAATGACTAAGGTATTCTGTTTGACTATTTACAGAAGTCTATAATGAAATCAGTAATTTAAAATGCTCTTCCCAAAGACTTAAGTTATTTTGAAATTCACAGCATCCATCCTGTACATTGTCAACTACTATTATTCCAGTTTGAAACCTTGACATTTCCCAGACTTCAAGCTATACTACAAAGCCATAATAATCAAAACTGCAAGCCCTCCCTGGTGGTACAGTGGGTTAAAGTGCAGCACTCAAGCGAGTTGCAGTCGTTTCAGTGCAGGTTCAATCCCTGGCCCATACGGTGCAGCAGACCTCTCCTATCTCGCCCTCAGCAGTGTACTTAGTCTATCTGCCTGTTCTGTTCACTTTGTCTCTGATGAATCCTCTCACTGCCCCCGCACCTCTGGCCTGTACCCCAGTTATGTATGCATAAATAAATAAATCTTAAAAAAAATCTAGTACTAAAAAAAAAATAATCAGAACTGCATGGTACTGGAAAAAGAACAGACATATGAGACAAGTGGATACAAATAGAAAACCCAGCTATTAACCCACAGGCTTATGGATAGGTAATTTTTGACAATGTAACAAAGAATATGCAATGGGACAAAGAAAGTTTGTTCAAAAAATGGTGCTGGGAAAACTGGAGGGCTATGTGCAAAAAAATGAAACTGGATCACTACCTCAAACCACACACAAAAACCAATTCAAAGTGGATTAAAGAACTAGACATAAGACCTGAAACCATAAAATATCTGGAAGAAAATGTGGGTGAAACACCATATGACATATAACTCAGTAACATCTTTGAAGATATATCACCCAAAGCAAGGATAGTGAAGGAAAGGATAAACAGCTAGGAATAGATCAAGTTAAAGAGCTTCTGTACAGCATAAGTGACACTACACAAAACAAAGGGACACCCCACTGATTGGGAGAAAATATTTACACACAATACTAATGATAAAGGACTGATCACAAAGATATACAAAATGCTGATTAAACTCAACAGAAATAAAGTGAACAACCCCATCAAAAAATAGGCAGAAGAACCACCTAGACACTTCTCCAAAGAGGGAATGCAGATGGCCAACAGGCATATGAAAAAATGCTCAACATCACTTGTAATAAGGGAGATGCAAATTAAAACCACAATGAGATATGCCCTCACACCAGTGAGAATGGCACATATTAAAACTAGCAACAACAAATGTTGGTAAGGATGTAGAGAAAAAAGAACTTTCCTATACTGCTGGTGGGAATGCAAACTGATACAACCACTATGGAAAGCTGTTTGGAGGTTCCTCAGACTGCTAAAAATAGAGCTTCCTTATGACCCAGCAATCCCACTCTTAAGTATATACCCAAAGGACACAAAAACATCGATTCAAAAGTACATGAACACCCCCATGTTTACTGCTGTACTGTTTACAATTGGGAAGATGTGAAATCAACCCAAATGCCCAAAAGTAGATGACTGGATTAAAAAGATGTGGTACATATACACAATGGTATATAATTCAGCTGTCAAAAAAGATAAAGTCAGACCTTTTGCAGCAACAAGGGTGGAATTGGAAGGAATGCTCTGTTAAATAAGCTGGAAAGATAAAATTACTGGATGGTTTCACTCATAGCAGGAGCATAAGGGAACGGTGGGGTGGCAGGGAGTGGGGTGGGGTAAAGAGTAGAGAAGTAAATGTAATAAGTTAAAATGAAAACAACGAACTTTAAACCAGAGACATGTTATGAGGTAGAAAGTGAAATGGGTTCAAAACTGGTGTGGGAAGAGTACACAGGGTTATGGTGATGCACATGGGTGAATTGGTGGGAAGCCCATGGGGATTACAACTGAGATGGGGGAAAAAATGCAAAAAAAATGAAAAATTATGTAAAAAAGAAATATAAAAAAAGAAAAAGTAACTCAGATTATCTAGAATAGTTATTAATTGTAATACTAGTATTTTGCTTGTTGTTAGTGTTAATTGTTTTTCCTTGTCTGGGAAATATACTAATGAGAAACATTCAAATACCAGATAAATTAGGTTTTACTGAAATAATTTGAGATTTACTTAACTTTCTCCTTTAATTTTTGTTTAGAATATAGGCTTTAATAGTAATTTTTCATAAGTGTTCTTTATAAAGCTAAATAAGTTATGAGATTGAAGGATTTTTAGATGTTCTGTTGAAAGATGATAGTAATCACTTAGTATCATTCAAAATTGGTCTAGCATTTTGTTGACTTTAATTCTTATAATTACTCTATGAGTAATATATTATTTTTAGCCCTGTTTTATGGTGAGGCAACAGAAACATAGAGAGGTTAAAAAAAATTGACTGGGCTCTCCCTGGTGGTGCAGTGGTTTAAAACACTACACTAAGAAGCTAAAGCCTCTTCAGCATGAGTTTGATTCCCACCCCGGAGGTGATCCACATGGTGCAGCAGACCTCTCCTGACACCCCTTCAGCCCCCCCCCCCCCCCCCTGCTGCTCTCCTCTGCAGTGTACTTTGTAAGTCGGCCTGTTCTACTACCCACTCTGTCTTTGGTGAATCTTCTCACCCTCCACATCTCTGATCTGTACCCCAGTTCTGTATGCACAAATAAATCTTTAAAAAAAAAAATTGACTAAGGCTTCTACATTCCAAGGTATGCCAGTTTTAAAATCTGGCATTCTATTGACTATGGTGTCCAAAAACCTGTCTATCACCTTCCCTCAAAATAACTTGAAGTATAAGTTTACAGTATGGTACTCAGACAGTGACTCACCTATCCATATCTGTTTTTCTATCTTTTAAATTAATTAAGGACTGGCATTACAAAGGACTGCTGAAAAATAGAAGCAATTTTGAATTGAATTAGTGATTTATTTTGATGGCTGATAGATTAAATGATAAGTGTAATTTCATATTTATCCACAAGATGGTGAAATCCTCACTATTTTTAATTTCTTGAAACCCATATAAACCATTAATTTATAATCTGCATTTGACACTATTTATTATAAGCACTTTAATTTTTTTATAGCCCATCTGCTGGCAAGGCCAAGATTAGAACAGCTCACAGGAGAATCATGATTTTGAATCACCCAGATAAAGGTAGGTAAAATTCATGTTTTTCATGATATGTACATCTGCATTCCTTTCAGTTTTCGTAAACTGTATTTAAAAAATGACATGTAATTGAAATGGAAGTTTATGTGACACATGTATTTTTTTTTCTTTTAAATAAATGAGCCTTTTGATTATAGTTTAGTGACTCACAGAATTGGTAGCTTTGTATTATCAGTGTTCAAACGACTTAGGTACAGATTTTTGCATATAAATAACTGCTGCTAGTTATTATTCTAGCATTTTGATTTAAAAGAAAACATGAATTGTGGACTCTGTATAAATTGGTCTGGACATCATGAATTACATTTGTTTAATCTTAAACACAAAAGTACAACATTTAGGGGCTATCCTCTGAATCTTTGAATGTAGTATGTCTGAAAGAGTCTGAATTTCTTAATTTTATTCTAGAAGGCTCTGAGGCTGAGCCATTTGTTTTTAACTGGCCAGGTTTTTAATGTAAATTTATCTTACAGAAAGACAATTATTATAACTTTAACTACACTACAGCTGCTTGAGAGAGAAAGCCCATATGCTCATTACTGTTTCTTCTCTAAAATAACAGATGGTTAGAAAGTTGCACTGTATTTCAGAAGTCGGGGGGAGAGGAAGATGAAGGTTTTTTTAATTCTTATTTTTAGACTTTGATTTTTCTGATTATTTTGATAAAACTTAAAATCAAATTTTGGATTCCTGCTCATCCTAACTCATACCAAAATAAGACATTCCTTTTCATCTTTCTCACTTAATTACTTACTATAAAAATACTTTTCCCTAAATATCCTCTCTTTTGGTTTTTGCACTTGTTATTCTTTAGTATGAATAAACAAGAGAATAAACTTTAGAACAAGATGTTGCTTAAAATTTCTGAACTGCTTCAACAGTTACTCCACTCAACTAATTTTCTCTGCATTGTGGTCTTTCAGAGTAATTGACTCAGTAAGGAATGTATTTAAGTGCCTCCTTGAAGCCCTCTCTGTCCCTTCCAGGTTAAGTATATGCCCTCTCAATGACTGCAGGCTCAAACGCTCATAGCTTTCAGATGATTGACAAGTTGTTGATTGTGTCTGCAGACAAGGATTCAAGTCTGAAATGTATGGAAGATAATATGCATTTTAGATACCTTTAGTACAAAGAGGAAATATTTGATATCTTAGAAACCAGGTGTTTGACAAAGTACTTGTTTTATCTGAGATTGTGTATTAAGCAGAGGTAGGTTGGCTGGTTGCCTGTAGTATGCCCACCATTCTGCCTGGTTAGGGGGAAGCTAGGTGTGAGTGAGTAGAACTGGAAGCAGGAAGCCAACATTTGTCTTTGGCTTCTGACTTCTAGCCTCCCTCCAGCTTGGCCTTGGACACACCTCCAGCTTTTCCAAATGCCAGCTTTGCCATCTTTAAATGAAGGGGATGCTTTCGAAGCCTCCTTTTTGGTCATGTAACTTTATACAGTAACTTTATATGTGCCTACTCAGTGAAGAACCTATACTCTGTATTTCTATTTATTTTGCTTCTATACCTTGAAACATGCATTTAATCTTTTTGGATTATTACACCTTTAAAAATGTATTAGTTGTGAATGTTTTGTCCCATGTAATTGCTCATTAGCCCCCAAATTTAGAACATTTGAAGTTTCAGAGTATCCGTAAACACTCATAATTAAGTACTCTTTTGCTCTAGTAAAAGTATAGCAAATTAAGGAATATTGGAACTATTGGATAGAAAATATTTGTATATGATGAGTCAGGAGATGACTCCATGACAATTTAGAAATTGTCTCTTCAGGGTAAGGATAAATGTTTTGTTTTATTGAGAAGAAGATAACAGGTTTTAAACTAAAAGGCCCTTGGGTAGAGAAATCCAGGAGTAATAAAGGAAATAGATGGACAACTCTTATATTTTGCTTCCTCTTGATTAACTTATTTTAAACAAAGTACAGAATAAAAACTGAACATTACCTTTAGCCATGTAGAAGTTCTTTGTTGATCTTGATAGGTGTAGGTTTGGAGGGAAATGATCCAGACCATTGTCTCCTCTTTGTAATTCGTTACCATATTCACTTTGACTAGGTCACCACTGAGTGTTTTTATATATTGGTGATTGGAAAAACTTAAATGTTCTATTCAGTGCTTGTAATATTCATGGATGTTACTTCATCTCACCCCACCACCAAGTTACTTTTCTGTTGATTTTGCTACCTTGATAAAATAAAGCTAGAACTTCAAATGTGTGATCAGCTATAATTTGTTACACATTTCATTATCAGCTTGTGCAAAGAAAGTGACACCAGAAAATTAGGTGGACGAAGTGGCTAAAATTAAAATTTTTGTAACTGGTTTTAAATGAGCATTCAAATATGTTTTGGTAAAAATTAAATTTTGTGGGCCTTCCCTGGTGGTGCAGCAGGTTAAAGCACAACACTAAGAAGCTAAAGCCACTTCCGCATGAGTTTGATCCCTGCCTGCCCCGGAGGTGATCCACATGGCTTTGCAGACCTCTCCTGACCCGCCCGCTTTCTCCCCTCAGCAGTGTATTTTGACCATCTGCCTGTTCTGCTCCCCACTCTGCCTCTGGTGAATCCTCTCACCGCCCCTGCACCTCTGGCCTGTAC
>NW_004567111.1:35938747-36010760 GCF_000260355.1 Condylura cristata
AAAAAAAGGTAATCAAAAGAGTTTAGAAAACTTCATAGCAGTTTGACATTGTGGTGACATCCAAATATGTGTTGCTTTTTGTATTTTAAGTATGCAAGTTTTGGTCCATCACTGATTGGAAATTGTTTTTAAAGTTGTATTTTTCATAATTTGAGAGACACTGGTCTTATCAGTGCAGACTGCTAAATCAAGATGGTTTCTGTTCCACTCCAGGAAAAAGGGACCTACTAATTACACAGATTGTTAGTGTTAGAGACACTGTAGAGGCAGACACTGGTGGGCTGTACTAATTCCTGCAAGTTCTCCCTTACATTTAGCCAAAATCTGCCATCTTGCAACATGAAGGTTCTCAGAATTTTTCCACTTATGCCCCAGTAAACATACAATACACCCTCCTTTAATGTTATTTCATTCAAAATTTAATAAAACTTTGGGATTAAACACAAGTCAAAGTAATTATACTGTTGAATAAATTTTCCCTAGTTATGTTCATTGTAGACGTTGACATGAAACCTTGGCAATATATTGTAATTTATTAATGTAAAAGATGTACTGTAAACCTATTGCAAAAGAAAGCTATGACCACCAAGCATCATCGCTGATTCATGATGAAAAAGTGATGCAAGTAGTAGCTCAGTTTCCTTTTTCGGTAGATGTACTAGACTTATTTGTTGCCAAGGCTTAATCTTTGCTTTCATTTCAATATTTTATTTCATATTAAGACTGTATTTAAGTTAGGTGGGTTTTTTGTTGTGCTTATTGTTTGTTTTTTTGTCATACATTGATTTTCCTGATAAATGGTCATGTCTTTAAAAGTAAAGGATATGGGTGGATATGGTGGAGCAGGGGTTAAAGCACAGCCCTATCAAGCTATCCAGGCAGCCACTGCAGCATGAGTTTGCTCCCCAACCAAAGAGCTGACCCATGTGGCACAGGAGGCCTCTCCTGTCTCACCCACTGCTCACCTCAGCAGGGTATTTCAGTAGAACTGCCTGATCTGCTCCACCCTCTGTCTCTGGTGAATTCTCTTATCCCCTCACCTCTGGCCTACACTGCATTTTTTCATATACATAAGTATTTAAATCTTTTTTAAAAAGTAAAGGATATGGGCCCTCCCTGGTGGCACAGCGGGTTAAAGCACAGCACAAAGAAGCTTAAGCCACTTCCACATGAGTTCAATCCCTGCCTGCCCTGGAGGAGATCCACAGGGGTTGGGGGGGCCTCTCCTGGCCCGCCTGCTGCTCCCCATCAGCAGCGTACTTTACTCATCTGACAATGAAAAAAGATATTCCCACATTAGTGAATGAATAAGCAAATGAATATTGATGTGTATAAAGTTTATAATACAGAATTGATAACTGTAACTCATAATGATCATGTTAAAATTTTGAAAGTCTCCTTATATTAATACTGAATGAAACTATTCTTTCATTCAGAAATTATTTATTCAATTTTAACAGTGTGCCAAAAATTATGCCAAATCTTGGAACCTTTAATGTCAAACAAGACAGGTAGATATTTGTTCTCATAGAACATACATTCATTTTAATGTCTTGAGTCCTAGCTGTGTACTCAGGAGTTGGTAAGTTTGCATCTGCTCAAGAGGAAAGAGGGCCCAGGATGGGCAACAGAAAGGTTCAGCAATAACCACATGTTTGATAAGAAAAAAGAACTGTAAACAAAAGGAGAAGCATAGTGATTTAGTGAATAAGAAGAATACAGGCTCAGGAACCAGGTTTTCTGGGGTTCTGGCTCCAACTCACATTAACTCTGTGGCTAGTGTTGATTAAGTTACTAAACTTTTTGTGACGCAGTGTCTTTATGTGATGAATATAGAAATTTAGCAATTACCGAGGGTGTTTGAAAGAACCATGTGAAATAATACATTAGAACAGTGCCTAGTGACTATTTTCATGGTCCTGCTCACAGCCTTGCCAGCAGTTTCTGCACATATGAATTTGTAGTGCAATCACTCTTTAGAGGTCAACAATTCTTCAGCATTATTTTTTAATAAACTTGTTAAAATTAAATAGGCACGCATAAAAGCACACAGTTCATAAATATATAACCCAATGAATTGCCACTTACATAGTCAGCTCAATAATGAGTACTAGAATCTTATATAGTCTCCTCAGTAATTTTCCAGTCATCAGATTTGACTATTCACCAAAGGTTAACCACTATCCTGGTTTCAATATTGATCATCTTTTACCTGTTTTGGAACTTTATCTAAGTAGAAAGAATACTGTTGTGTGTTATTGCTTGTATCTGTGTTCTCTGATTATCTTTGAGATTTATTTATGTAGCAGTGAATGCTATAGTAGTGATTCATTCTTATTTATTGTTATACAATATTCCATGATACAGATAACGTACCACTTTATCCCTTTTATTTTTCTATTGGGCCGTCTCTTTTCCTATTGATTTTTGGGAAAACAACATTTTAGTCTCCTAGATTTGTTTTGTAAATATCTTTACTTCATGGCTTGCTTATGCACACTCTTAAAGTATATGTGCATTTAAGAGTATATGTGCATATATTCTTAAAGTATATGTGTTAATTTTTTTTTAAAGATTTATTTATTTGTGCATACAGAACTGGGGTACAGGCCAGAGACTAAGGGGCGGCGAAAGACTTCACCAGAGACAGAGTGGGGAGCAGAACAGGCAGATCAAAGAAGTACACTGCTGAGGGGAGCAGCGGGCGGATCAGGAGAGGTCTGCCACGCCATGTGGTCACCTCCGGGGCAGGCGGGAATCGAACTCATGTGCAAGTGGTTTTAGATTCTCAGTGCAGTGCTTTAACCCGCTGCGCCACCAGGGAGGGCCTGTGTTAATTTTAATAGAGTACAGTTTATCAAAATTTTCCTTTATAGTTCGTGCTTTTATTTGTTTTAGTTTGTTTAGGAAATATTTGCCTATATCAAGGTCTTTAAGATAATTCCTGGAACATTTATAATCTTACATAGTTTTACCTGTTATAAACTAAAATCTGTTTTTGTATATGATAACAGATTTTTATTTGTCAAGTTTCATTTAGTTTTAAATAGATAACACAGTGGTCCAGCATTATTTATTGAAAAGAATATTCTTTCCCCCGTGATATGCACTTTTACCTTTTTATAAGAAAGGTTTCTGTATTTTTTCTCCTCTGTTGGTGAGTTGCTTTATGCTTGTGACAATAGCACATTTATGGTTTGGGTAACTCCGTAACAGGTCTTGATTTCTGGTAGTGTAAGTCCTTCAAATTCTTTTAAGATTTTTAACTTTTTAACATAAATAAAGAATTTTCTTTCACATATGCACATTATACTTTCATACATCCATATTCACACACAAATCTCCTGGGTTTATGATTAAGATTGTTATGAATCTGTACATATATTTAGGGAAAACTGATATCTTTGTAATACTGAATTTTCTAATGCATGTACAAGACATAGCCTGATATTTACTTAGGTACTCTATTTATTTCAATGAGATTTTGCAGTTTTCTGGATTGCAGACATATGCCTAATTTATTAAATTTATTCCTAGATACTGATATTTTTAAATGCTATCTTTTTATTTACCAGGCTAATCGAGATACAATTTGCAGATCATAAAATTTTTCTATTGAACATGTAAATCCTGTAATTTTAATAAATGTACAGTTATGCAACCATCCACAATGCTATTATAATTTACATTGTTTTAAAGTTTATATTGTCTAGTTATTTTTTTCTAGGACATATAGATTGGTTTTGTATATATTGCTGTATTATCCAGCAACTCGTTAAATTCATTTATTAATCTTTTTGGATGTGTTGTGTGCTCAGCCGTGTCATTTATGAAGAGTGTCAGTTTCTTTCCAGTCCTCATTTCTTTTTTAATTGGGAATGGAGACTGGCATTAATTATTGTCCTTTTCTTCTGATTGATCTCAGAGCCAATCAGAATTTTACTAGTATTTTAGTAGTACATATGAGGTTTGCTATATTTTTTTCATAACTTCTATCACATAAGAGAAGTTTTCTTCTATTTTTAGTTTACTAAAGTTTTTATTATCCATGTGTGTTGAGTTCTCTGCATCTGTTGAGATGATTATATCTCATTTATTTCTTCTTCTATTAATGAAATTAATTTTTTTGCTTGTTTACAGCAATTATTTTGAATATCTAATTATAAACAATGCAAGTATCTATAATTAGAAAATAGGTAATAAACTTTACTGATGTATCACTGTGAACTCCTTGTTTATGCTACTTTTCTATATCCTTACCTGTGTGTGTGTGTGTGTGTGTGTATATATATATATATATATATATACACACACACACACACACATATCAGTACATGCATACATCTGTATCTGTATGTCCATATATATATAAGGTGGATATAGCTATCAACATAAACCCACATAGAACCTTAAATGTGATTAACTGTATTGACTAATTTTCTGATATGAAAATCAATCTTGTATTGTTGATATAAACCTAAGTTGGCATTGATTCTTGGCCTGACTTGATAAGCTAATATTTGGGGGTTTGTGCTTCTTTGTTCATCCTGTGATATCGTCATCAAAGTTTGTTGCAGAGATAGGCTAGCCTCATTAAAAGAGTTGAATTTTTTTTTTCTTCTCCCTTTTGTTTTTCGAATGACCAGATAAAGCTCTCTTAAGCTTTTTATTTGTGGGAAAGTTTTTAATTACTAGTTTAATTTCTTAAATATATATGATTATTTTAATTTTCCATTTCATCCTGTATCAGTTTTGAAATATTGTTTTTTTTCCTAGAATATATTGAATTTTAAGTGCTTTGGTTTGAAATTGATTCATATTTTCAGAGAACTTTTGACTTTGTTGATTTTCTTGAATGCTAATTTCCATTGCAGTATTTTTTTTGATTCATGGATTATTTAAAAGCTAATTGACTAATTTCCAAACATTGGGATCCCCTAGATATTATTCATTTTTACCTTAATTCTGCTGCCATCAGTTAACATACTTTATATCATTACTGCACAAATTATCTGTGATAGAACTGTCTTTTTTCCCCAGTATCTGGTGGACTGGTAACTTTCATAAAATATAATGAAAATGAGTGTGTTAGAAAATTGAGAAGATAAAATATAAAAGTTCTAAATCCTAGATTTTTATTTAATTCTACAGATATGCACTACTATATTAAATGACTGTAGTATTTTCTAAACACTTATTCATTTCTAAACCTGAACACATCCTTCGTTTCTAAATTTGTCTAGTTGAATTCCTTTAACATCTGTAAACCGGTGCTAGTGTACTGTGATTGTTAGCTTGAGTGTTAAGCAATGAAGAGTGTTCAGGACTTGAAATTAGAAGACATCTGATGTTTAAGTAATTTTAATGTGACAGTTTGGGGCTGGTATTTTTGTATATCACATAGATTTTATGATTTATGATGATTCTAAATTTAAAATTCATCTCAATTTTCTTCTTGCTGTGTACATTAGAAATAATTTTTTTTCAAAAAACTTTAAAAATGAACTGACAATTTTATTTTCAGGGCACAGTGAATCTACTAACCACTAGCTAAAAATAGGATTATTTCAGAGATAGAAAACATTTCCGCTAACATTATTATTTTCACTCATTCACCTGTATTAGTAAATATGATTTGTAAACTGTGTATTATGTAGTTACTCTTCCTAACATGTACTTTATTTTTGTGGAAATTGAAAACTTGATAAGACTGAAAGATCACCTGGATTGCTTTACCTCCTCCAGAAAGCTGTCCTCCCTAATAGATGGATATTCTTCCCATTTAAAAAGTCCAGAATAAAAACTATTAATTATTACCAAAAAAATTCCCTGGTTAAATTGGAAAAGTTTGAGTGTTTTTTCACAGCACCGCCCCCCCCCCCATGATTATCATTATCTATCATTGTTGGGTGTCTGCAGTGTTCTACTGGCTAATTTATGCTCTTTTGATTTCTATTCAGCTATAAAGTTAGTTTTCAGAGATGAATTGGGAAGATAATCTGTGAATTGTAATTGATTTTTTTTCTATATTTGAGACTTTAAAAGAAGGTTAATAATGAAGTGAGTTTTAATCCATTTATTTTTTTTTTTCTTTGTCTTAGGTGGATCTCCTTACTTAGCAACCAAAATAAATGAAGCAAAAGACTTGCTAGAAGCAACCACCAAACATTGATTGATGCTTAAGAGCTACTCTTAAGTGAATAAAGGGGTAACTTGAAAAAGAAACATCTGCAAATAATCTAAACCACGTCCTTCATGATTCTCACACATGTACTGACCATGATCATTTCCTCCATGATTAAGTTATATTAGTAATAAAAGATTAATAATCTTACTATTATCATTTAAATGAACTCCTTTGAGTTTTATAACTGCTCTTTTTTCCTTGTTTCCTTTTCTCTGTAATCGCCATATATTTCAAGATTTTTGTTAGTCCAGAATTCTTTCCCTAACCCTCTACTTTCATTTGTCCTACAAAGTGATGCAAAAATACTGTGATCAATGATATAATTTGGATGTGTGAGCAGTGAGTAGAACTTTTCTTCCTGCTTATTTATTTATATTTGCATCAACCCTTGTTTCATCAGAGGGATTTAGAACTCTGCCTACGGAAGGTACCTTAAATGTTTTGAGACCAATCACTGATTGGGGAAATGGTGTTTTTTAAAGTTGTGGTTAGGACTTTTAAAGAACTGTTCTCTCGGAGACTCTGTAGCTGCAGCACTAGAGAGCTACTAAAATGATTAAAGATTCACAAAATAAGCCCTGTGAGGAAAAGCTGAAAGACCTGGGAGAAATCTGAAGACTTTATATTTAATTAAAGTCTTCTGGCACTGTGTGTTTATTTATAATATGTTATATAACATAAATTGTATAATATATAATGTAAATTATAGGCGACATATAAATTATATAACACATAATACATGTTATATAATATAAACAAAGTAGTATATGATACATAGTATAAATTTGTTATATAACATAAATTGTATAATATATAATATAAATTATATGTGACATATAAATTATACAACACATAATACATGCTATATAATATAAACAAAGTAGTATATGATACATAGTATAAATTCACACAACACAAATATGATTTATGTTATATAACACATATTATCAATAAACATGTATCCTACAGTGACTTACTAACCAACTATACTGTATGTGTATCCTTTGAGAGTTTCAGGTATGAACCAATCATGGATCCTTGACCTAAAGGAACTTACACTTAGAAGAGAGATATATCACATAAGCACTTTAAAACTGACACTTTGTGGGGGATGCAGAGGGGACTGCATAGAATAAGTGACCTTGCACTGGGCTTCAAAACAATGAGAGTGACGATATAACTAGTGATTTGTTGTTATATGTTCCTCTGAGTATGTCAGAATTAGCTAAAATAGAACATATTAATTAGTGTGATTAAAGTGCTGGTTTTCTCAAAAGCAGGGAATGAGCTACATGGTCTTGAAGGGCTAGCTAACTTTTCAAATAAGCCCCCCCCCCATCACTTTATTGTTCTAAAGGTGAGAAAACTGAGATACCAAGTACTAGCATTATTTTCCAATACTCCTTTACAAGTCCTGAATTCATCCTATTAGTACATTTATGAACTAACATATTTCATATCTTAAAATACTTTTTCAGTATTCTAGATGCATCTTTCTGTCTATGTCATCCTCTAGGAATTCTCAACATTGGTAATATTGACATACTGAGCTGAATTAGACCTTTTTGTGGGGAACACTCCTGTGTATTGTTGAATGGCTAACAGCATCCACTTCAGTTGCAACAACCTAAAATGTTTACTGACATTGCCAGTTGTCCCCTGAAGGACAAAATCAGCTCTCATTAAGAGAACACTGCTGTATGTGTGTTTAGTATTTTTGGTTTTCTGCATAGAATAATGACCTGTCTTAAAATTAAATCCCCTTGCATGTCCTAATTTTCTTGTGCTTTGCTAGTGTTTCCCATATTGTTTACTATCCCTCTACCTCTAATGCCCTCCTAAACACCAGATCTCCAAGTGCCCAGAGCCTAGGGGTAGATCAAGACCAAGTTAGAATTTAGCCTCCCTTTTCTGGTGCTTTCAGCGAAAGTGATAGGAATTTGCAGGAGGGACCAAATCTGTCTAGGTTGGTGCTACATTAGCACCCAACAAATATTTCCTGAATTAATGAATGAGTTCTCACTACACTTTGTCATTTATGACATGCTCTTTCTCCTACTACATACGGTACAGGAACCTCCAGATCAACACCTTACCATTCTTTGTTATGTCTCTTTAGTTTGAACACTTGTGTTTTAGTAGAAATAGTGAAATTTTAAGTACTGGGAAAATGTATCCTGAATACTATGCTTTAAAACATATTGCTAAATTTGAAAGTTATGCTAATCAATATTGGGCTACCCTCAGACACATCTTTTAATTAATAGCATATTATTTATACAGAGCATTAGCTTGGACTTCCTTTATTCCCATTTTCCTGCTAGGTGTAATCAACAGATCTGGTTGGATTATTGCCCTCCTATTACATGATCTTTAGCAATTAATCGGCAAGATGAAGCAATTGCTTCATTTATAATAAAGAAAAATAGTAACTTATCTAATGAGGTTGTAGATGTAGAAAGCCTTTAGTCAAAACAAATACTCAAAAATACAATTACTGCTTTAATTATGCCATTTAATTAATTTAAAATGTGTTCGAATACCTTAATACTGATGTGTTCCAGTAATCATTTATGTTACTCTTGAATCTACTTGGGGTGGAACAAGGTGGGAATAGCTCATTTCCATTCTGTGCAGCAGAATGGTTAGGGCTGGGAGAGCCACCTTTGTGTGGCTGGTAGGTTGGTACTGACTTGTCTGGGGTATTAAAAAGGGCTGAGAACCTTGGTTTCTCTCTACATAGGCTTTTCTACAGGATTACCAGTGTTACCACACTGGTCTAGGAGAGAGGAAGGGGAAGTTGCAAAGTCAGACTGTATCTGGCAGTTGGTCTCACAGTCATAGAACCTGCTGGATTCCAAGGGAGAGGACACAGGAACTCTGAAAGAATTAGTGGCCATCTTTAATATGTAGCAGGGCAGGGTGGTCTGGTTTTGTTTTAACCCCTTATTTATATCAAGTAAGTTATTGCTTTAAAAAAATTTTTTTAGGAATATAGAATTTAAATACAATTAGTTGAAATAATTCAGAAGACATAAAGACATACAACTGCTGTTTTAGGTATATATTAGTTGGAAAGTCATTCTCAGAATGGCATTGTACTTCTAAAACTAAATTTTAACCTACCTTCAATTCTTTGTTATCTGTAAATATTAAAAAGCTTGTGTGAGGCCCTCCCTGGTGGCGCAGCGGGTTAAAGCACACCACTGAGAATCTAAGACGGCTTCCGCATGAGTTCGACACATGAGTTCGACTCCCGCCTGCCCCGGAGGTGACCACATGGCGCGGCAGACCTCTCCTGACCCGCCCGCTGCTCCCCTCAGCAGTGTACTTCGTCGATCTGCCTGTTCTGCTCCCCACTCTGTCTCTGGTGAGGCCTCTCACCCTCCACATCTCTGGCCTGTACCCCAGTTCTGTATGCATAAATAATAAATAACTCTTTAAAAAAAAAAAAAAAAGCTTGTGTGAATGGTTCCCTGTCTTCAGTGAAGGCTGCTATTACAAATTTGCTGTCATTGCATATCTGCTTAATTAAGTTCTTTGTTGATACTGCAGTTTTGTTTACCCTTACATCTTGGATGCTATCTGAAGAATCTGAAGAAACACGGAACACCTTTTTTTTTTTTTTTAAAGATTTTATTTATTCATACAGAACTGGGTACAGGCCAGAGATGTGGAGGGTGAAAGATTCATCAGAGACAGAGCGGGGAGCAGAACAGGCAGATCGACAAAGTACACTTCTGAGGGGAGCAGCGGGCTGGTCAGGAGAGGTCTGCCACGCCATGTGGATCTCCGGGGCAGGCAGGGATTGAACTCATGCGGAAGTGGCGTTAGCTTCTTAGTGCTGTGTTTTAACCTGCTGTGCCATCAGGGAGGGCCCAGAACACCTTTTTTTTTTAAAAAAAAAAAAAAAAGATTTTATTTATGTATACAGATCTGGGGTACAGGCCAAAGGTGCAAGGGCTTGTACCTCTGGATTCACCAGAGACAGAGCGGTCATCAGAACAGGCAGATTGATGAAGTACACTGCTGAGGGGAGCAGCAGGTGGGACAGGAGAAGTCTGCTGTGCCGTGTGGGTCACCTTCGGGGCTGGGAATAGAATTCAGACTGAAGTTGTTGTGGCTGGCTTGCAGTGCTGCGTCCTAACCAGAGGGAACCTTGCCATCTATAAGCATTCTGCCCTCTCCCTGCTGTCACCTTCTGTATGAAAGGCTTCTGGTTGTCAAGGGGAGTTGATGATTGTGAGCAAATGTGTCAACATCCCAATGGAACCTGAAGAACACATCCTATTAATACTGATTCTATTAGATCAGTATCATTTACTTGTCAAAAACATTCTATGAATTATGAGCAGATTTTTATTTATAGTAGAATTATGTTAGGAAATTAGATTTTTTAGTATAATTTATGAGCTGGAAAAATTGAGAAGGTTCTCTGGACTCATATTTTAGGTGGAATCTAAGTGATCTGGATCATTGCCTACAAGTAAAATTGCTGGGCACAGTAGACAAAGGAAATCTTCTTTCTAATGATATTTATGAGCTGAGTAGCTATTGTTCCCAGCCGAGTGCTCTTTTCCTTTCTCCATTGTTGCTGAGCAAAAGAATTTATAAAAAGCTTTGCTTTTTTATTAAAAACTCTGCTCAATTGAAATGCAAGTTCATTATATACTGTTCATTTCTCTTCCTGCCATAATAATCCTTTCCCCTCTATTCTATTTAGCGGTCCCTAGCTGCACTGGTCAACATTTAAGGCCTGGTCAGACCCTTATATAGATAGAGACCTGCAATCTGCAACATCAAGGAGGACAATAACTTCATGTGACCAAAGTATGATCAGTTAGGCTAGATGTTGGCCATACATTTAAAACCTAAAGGGGAAATGCCTCTGTAAAATTAAACCAACAGTAGGTATCTTGATTTAATTTTGGCAAAATAAAAATCTCATTGAAATACAGGTTCAATGTTGACATCTAAGTTAAAGACCAAGATTAGAATCAGCACATTTGACCCTGCGTGTACAAATATTATCTCTTATTTTTCATACCACCCTTCGGAATTATGGACTTTTTTTTTTTTTATATCTATTTTACGGGCTAAGAAACAGTGGCTCAGAGGAGTGTAGGAATATTCCCAAGATGACATAGCTAGTAAGTGGTGGGACTGGAACCCAAATCCAGCCCTAATTTACTTTTAAGCAGATATTCTTTACCTTTCCATTCTGTTGTGCTACTTCTCAACGCATGGGGATCATGGTAGAGTGAAAGGGCTTGTATGACTCTTGGCTCTTTTTTCTTTTTAACTTAAAAAAAATTGTATTTTTTTTACATCATTCTTCATTTTTGTACAAAATGTTTTTCTCTTGGCTCTTTCTCTGATGATTGTGACCGTGGGCTATAGATTAGGAAGTCACCCTTCACGAGGATACAGTGTTATTTGGCATTATAAGCAAGTGGTACCTAATGCATTTAAAATTCTGCTCTGGAAGCTTGTGCTGTCCATTCAACCATTCAGCTTCATATAGCAAAACTTCAGTTGTAGGTTTTAGCATCTGAGTTCTCTGACTTAGAGCTGCCATGGAGGAAACGTTGGTGAAATTTTACTTGGAGCATTCATAGGGAAGAGCTTTCTTGGAGAACATCTACAGCAACTGAGGTGATGAGAGTGGAGCAGTAGAACATGGGTGAGAAATGAAGTTATTTCGTATAGTAAGATGAGAGTAAGAAGGCTGAATTTATTAAGAGGGAGCAGAAAGGCAATGGAAAATTAAGGTTTCATAGTGGAACCACTGAAACACATGATAACCGACAACATTGGAAAGGGAATTGCAGTGCTCTTGTAGAGTTTTTTGGAAATTACTTTCCAGTATTAGCAGTTGTAGACTAGGTTACTCATTCATTCCATGCTCTCATGCCAAACTGCAAAATTATTTTTGTGCATTTATAGGGTTGTGTAATAGAACTTTAGTCATTAAAGAATGCATATTTGAGATTAACATGCTCTTCTGGTTTCAGTTGCTCTTGTTAAATGATGAAAAAAGTCTTAACTCCTACTGACATAATATTCATAGCAGACCTGTGAGTTTCTTGCATGTTAAATATACCTGTATTTAAAGAGAAATGCATTATAAAGCCAGTGCAGTGATCTTTTCATTTTTCAATCAGGGATTATCTATGCTTTTGTTCTTTTCTTTATGAAATGTGGGTAATCAATAGTTGACTAGAATTTTGTACTTTTTGGCTGCCATAACTCTGGAGTAAGATGAAATAACCTCGTAGTATTTGTTCTCTGGTGGTGAGGTGCATGGGCATCTCAGGCTGTCCTGGAATGCTGTGTAGTGCGATGTAGAAACAGTCGCAGGTACACACTGAAATGTGGCCTTCCCTAGTTAACTCCACTCAGACCTGGTTTATGCTCTGTCTCTCAACTTATGGGTACATAGGCACTTAGTTCGCATTCTGTTCCATGCTGTACCCATTCATAGGCTCTGTGTTTGGCCCTTTTCTCCCTGGTAAACAGCATTTTTTTTTTCTTTTAAATCTAACACGTGAAAATGTGGAAATAAATGAATACATATCTACATGCATGCTGTTGTATTTGTTTTGCTTTAAAAATTTAATGGATGTACTGTAAGATACTTTATATACTTTTCACTATACAGTTAAAATTAAATCTGACTTGCCAAAATTGAATTTACATTCAATTTTTCTATTATACAGCTCTTGTTGAAGAGAAAGACACTAACCGTATGTGCTATATAATTTCATCTGCATTGTTGCTCTCTCATACAGGCTCTACTTTAATTTCTTTTACATCTCCCTCCACTTCACGAGATATTTGGCCCAGTGTCCCTCAGGATACAGTATTGATTGATTCAAAACCATCAATGTGAATTTTCTTAGAACCATGAATAAAACATTTTTTTAATCTCATACTAAAATAAGCAAGTGAAAAAATAGAAACAATCCAACAGTACTTTAGAATTGCTTGTTGTATTTATCTTGTAATATAGATACCTTAGAAAAATGCCTGATTTCTTGGTTTATTTACTTATTTTGCGCTTTGGCATTTTTGACAGCATAAAGAACATAGACATTGGTGTAGAAATGCTGACACAACGAAACTGTCACCCCCAGAATATATTATTGAATATGTCTGCACAGTTGCCCAGATCCCGTGTTTAGTGTAAGTGAGGAATAGGGCCAGTGTTCATTTTCTGACTTCTAATTGAGAGCAGTACAGTTAGATGTACCTTCTGTTTCTCCTGTCTGATCTTGTCATTGACCTCTCAGGAGTTCATGCACATATGCACACCACACTTCTGTCCCCTGGAACGGCCACCTCTCAGTAATCTCTAGCAAGGTCAGTTAGACAGTCAGTGCATCTGCCAGTCACTTAAGTGGTCTGGGAGGGTCTCATGTCAGGATGTGACCTGTTCTCAGATCAGTAAAAGAAGACTGACAGCAGACAGTTACTGTAACAAAGAGCCTGCCTACAAGCTTGAATTTTGTTTTGTCAGGGGAGGAATATATTTTTCACAGCAATTTGGTGAATTAAGAACAGTATATAGATTCACATGATAAACATTGTATTTGACTATTGATGGGAGTTATGTATGGAACATCAATTTTATATACAGACATAATTGAGTACCTATTACCATGATAGGAAAACTCCAGATAAGTATGCTGTGTGGGATGTTAAATTTAAGAAATGTAATAAAGAGGAAAACCTGAAAACATGCAATGGATGAAATTACTAATTTGAATTTTTTGTTCAAAATATATTTGAAAGTCACTGCGCTCTACGTAGACTGCATATATAAATACAAATAGATGGTTTTAATGTGTTACCATCTTTCTTTTTAAAGGTTAAATATCTTAATAGGACAGGAATAACGGGCACTTCCTAGGTCTGGAGCAGGGCTCGGTGGGGCTTTCAGTTTCTTGCAGCCTCTTCTCCTAGGGCTCTCGTGTCTAGTGTCAGCAGAGATGAGGGCCTCTTATACTTTCAATATCAAAGAAGTAGGGTTTTACCCCAAAGTTGGCTTCTAATTACTTCTGAGGAAAGAACTCTGGCTGACAGATTTGTCTCTGGTCTGGGGCCGTGACACCTAGTTAGAGGAGGTCAGCTGGTAATTGTCAGCACCCCATTCACTGGCAGAATGGGATTAACTTACTGCAGTATAAATTGGCTTTCGGGAACAAACAGATCGAGCAAAAGAGGCTTAAAGGTTGTAGTGTTTTGGCTACATCAAGGCTTCCGACTTTCTGGATTCAGTGATGAAATGCATGACAGTTGACTATGGAACTTTAGGTCTTGTACTTCCCCGCCTATCGCAGCCACAACCATTTCTTGTTGACAGGCTGCTTATCCTAAGACAGAGCTCTTGGTTTTTGCTGTCGAGGAGTTACAAATCCACACTGATGGGTGGAAGTTTTTCTTTTTCCTAAATACCTCACCCACCCACCTTTGTCCTCTCCTACTCTTGTTCTACTTAAAAACATTCGCACCCAGTTAGTTACACATACATCAAGCCTGAGCGCTGGGGTGTGATTCCTGCTGGGCTGTCAGTGAGTTCTCCGTTGCCAGCTCAACTCCCCAATCCGCCTTGCCTTGTATTTCCCTTCTGGAATACCACCCACCTACCTGCCCATTGAGTGAGAAGGTGAGACTAATGAGAAAGGAATGGAAAATAACAAGAAATGCATTGAATGTTCTGGACGCCTTGAAGGGAGGTTTTTGTTCAAGGCATTATTAATATTTTTGCAAGAAATAGCAGTATTGATTTTTCATGTGAGAACCATTCTCCATTTGCAGTCACTAGAGAGCTGAACTTTTCTCTTGTAAATGGAGGAAGTGTATAGCCTCATAGCAAAGAGTTTGAAATTGGTATTTTTTATTTCTAGCTCCAGGCATGAATCTTTGCTCCATTTTGCAGGTGGCTGGGAGATCTTCTGTTTGTTTAAATCTATCTTGGGCAATACTGCATTATTTTAAGTTTTCTACCTGGGTCTGTTGTATGAGTTTGCCAATATCACATACATGCTTCATTGCGAATAGGATGCTCTGTAGGCTTCAAGCTGAAGACTTAGCACAACAATGGATTTAAAATTTTCCTTTGCAACCTGGCCAATCAGTTGTCTGCCTATACCAGTTTGATTATTGAAACCAACTAGTATTTTTCACAGAGCCAGGTGTAAAGCTGCCAGGTAACATCTGCAAGTGACTTGTGTTGCTGTAATGGGATCTACATATGTTCAGCTCTTTATGAAGATGTTTTTCACTTGACATGGAGTCCTCTCTGGTGGTGGTCTCCCCACCATATGTTACCTACACAGACACACCTACACATGTTACCGATTTGGTCTACTTTCAGAGTCAGTGGTGCCTGGCATCTCTCCTCCTGCTGATAATATTCATGTAGATGCCTTTTGGGAAACTGCTCATGCATCTAGAGTTCTTTGGGAAAAGAAGGGCAATAAAACACTGTGTAATCATCAGCCCTCCCTGGTGGCGCAGCGGGTTAAATGCAGCACTGCTAGCCGCAGCTGCTTCAGTGTGAGTTCGATCCCTAAACCCTGGAGGTGACCCACATGGCGCGGCAGACCTCTCCTGACCTGCCCGCTGCAACCATCAGCAGTGGTTGTCCATTTGCCTGTTCTGCTCCCCACTCTGTCTCTGGTGAGGCCTCTCACTGCCCCTGCACCTCTGGCTTGTATCCTAGTTCTGTATGCATAAATAAATAAGTCTAAAAAAAAAATCAGACATTTGCTGATAATACTACATGTCTAATTTTTACATCCAGTAAAAATTTGAGAGGGTTCTCCCTGGTGGCACAAGGGATTCAAGTGCAGAACTATGAAGCTCTCCAAAGCCACTGCAGCAGGAGTTCCTGCCAAGGAGTGACCCACATGGCACAGCAGACCTCTCCTGTCCCACCTGCTGCTGCCCTCAGCAGTGTATTTTAGTCAGTCTCCCTGTTCTGCTCCCCAGTCTGTCTCTGGGGAATCCTCTCAGCCCCCACATCTCTGGTCTGTACTCCGGTTCTTCTATGCATAAATAAAGTCTTAAAAAAAATGTATTTGAGGATTTTTTTTTTTTTTTTTAGCTTCTTAAAGGGTGCAGTTTTCTCAGAAAAGAATGCTTCTGAGTTCTTTTCACACTCAGGTCTGAAAACCTGTGAGACATCCTAGGTCTGAAGGTAGTAAGTTTAATGATTGTGAGCAGGCACTGCTTTTTTAAAACCACTTGAATTAGCCACTCACCAAAACCATTTAGTTATCACACATTCCCAAGTGACACTAACCTAAGCTGAAATCCCCCATCCACTTCTATTAGCAAAGTGATCTTGTGGAAGTTGTGGAGCCTTTCTTTTGACTTCCTTGCCCATAAAATGGGTATAATATGTGCCTTGGAGGGCTATTAGGGAAATTTAGTGATTTCAAAGATAAAGATGTGCTTTTTTTAGTACTTGTAAATAGTAGCTTTTCCAAAAAACTACTGGTTTCTCAGATATGGTACAAATTAGGCCCATACAACAAATATGTCTTTAAAAGAATGAATAACAAATTACCAATAAGTCCAACATCCTTTTTTTCCCCTAGGCCCCTTCCAGGACATCTTATAAAACCGTAAGCTGTCTTAGAAAGAAATGCCCATGGACAAACACAGATCTTTATAGATTAGAAATCAAGCTATATTTTACAATGACATTGTAATGAAATTAAAATATTTTCATTAATCCATTTGTGTGATTAAAGTATAATTTTTATTTAATAGCTGAAAATTTGATCTGAGAATTTAAGGAAACTAAAAAAGTCCTTTGGCTGTGTTTTTGGCAAACTAAAGAGGTATAAGTATAGCTGTCTGTTAGGGAGGACTGATATTTGTGTCAAACTTTATCTACATTCTTTAATCCTTGCAACAGTCCCGTTAACAAGTTGTTTTTGTCCTCATTTTACCCAAGAAAAGTGGCTTCTAGAGCATTAAGCACCTTTCTAGCCATACAGTTAGGAAGGCAATTTTGGGTGTGGTCTCGCCTGGAAGTCTTGCCCTTCGGATTCATAGTGAGTTCCAAAACACTTCACTCCTAACTTACAATGGAAGTTGAGAAGTGTAGTAAGCCTTTCTGGGGCTCTAATTCCAATATGATCACAGCCCAACAACATCTCTACCTGTCAGGACATTTGTCCTTTGTCATACGGCATTTAGGATGCCTAATTACAAGTCCAGTGACTTGCACAGGGGGCACTTTTGTAGTAAATAAACTTAAGAATCTGGGGCTGGAACTAGAGGTGACATCGTAGATTTGTAGGTCTCTCCTAGGTTCAGCCTAATAAATTTCTAGATCTATGGCATTAAGTGCTGATTACAGCAACGAGAATAAACTGAATTAAAGGGGCATCTGATTTGGGGGCAAAGACAGTGTCACAGCTTTCATGTCACCTCTGATGAGAAATGGCAGGATTCTAAGAACTCAGGCTTTAGAGGCAGATTAATATGGATTTAAATTTTGACTCATATACTTGCATACTGTGTGGCTTTTGACAAGTTAATCTTTATAAGCCCTCAGTTTCCTTATCTGTAAAATGGGGATCTTATTACTAGGACTGTTCTAAGGAGGACGTAAAGTGATAGGTGTAAAACAGCAAGAGTCCAAGGTGTAGAGCTGGTGTAACAGTGACCATAATTGATTTCCTTTACTAAGCCAGTGATTCACTGCTAGAATCACCTTTGTAGCTTTTACAAATCCTAATACTCAGCATTCCAGACCATCAGATTTTCTGGGGTGAGAATCAGGCAAGTTTTTCTTTTTGTTAGACCCTCGTGGTATTTCCGCATCTAGTCAAATGATGAGTGTGGTCTACATGTGGGCATTCAAGTTGCTGGCAGGCATCAGGGCCTGGGGTCCTTTTGCAGGTGGGAGGGAGACCCAGCCCTTCCCAAGACTGTCTGAGGTTCATCATCCTGCGTCTCTGATTCCCCTCCAGAATTTAAGTGAAACCAACTTGAAATGGAATTTGAAGACAGCCTAGAGAAGAAACAAGCCCAAGGTAGGCATATTAAGAAAAGATATTAACTAAGGAAGAAGAAAAGAGAGGAAAAAAAAAATGGTGAGAACAAGCTGCCCACAGTTACTGACTTTCAGAATAAGGTAATCCCTGGGCTATCGTGCTTATTCCCACAGGTGTCAAACCCTGATAAACTCATCACTCCCCAAATCTTTCTGGGAAGTCTGTGGTTGGCACAGTACCAGCAGCGTTCACATTGCAGGGAGTCAGAAACTCCATCTCAGCCCTTGCTGCACATCTGGAACTAGCTCTAGGGGCAGGCCTAGGCCGAGCCTTTCACAAGGTTTCCTAGTGAACAACAAGCTCATTAAAGATTGCAAAGCCCTGCAATTTTGAAACTAGAACAAGCTTGCTAATTTCTGAGTGGGAACTTTGACTCTTGCTTCTGTGTGCTCTCTGAAATGTTACTTCACTTCTCTGAACGCCAACGCCATTTCCTCATCTATAGATTGGGGCTAAAAACACTTGATGCACTGCCAAGGAAATAGTGGATGGAATCGGGTCTTTGGACTTGGAGTAAGGGGGAAAATCATTTTGATTTTCACTAATCTCTAACTGAAATTTAACATTTTTTTTTCCATTATGAATGCAGAAAACAAATCAGTAATGTTTGCAAGCCACAACTTTTGGCAGCTATGGCAACTTTTTTCATGTCACATTTCAGTTAGTTATCTACAGAGCATTTGTATATAGCTTACACCTTCAAAATTACAGTTTTTAGACTTGCTTCTAGATCCAGAAACTTAATGTACTAATAATGACACACCTATATTATGAGATCATGGTTTTTTTGTTTTTGTTTTTTTTTTTTTAGTTTAATGAGAACTGTATTTTAAAATAATGGTTTCCTAGTAATTTTTTTATTGTATGTATTTGAAAACTCTGTTCTGAAATGTGGCCTAGAGACTGATCACATCCATAAAAAGTTTAAGAAACCACTCTCTCTCATCTTGCAAGTTGTAATAATTAAATAACAGAATCAAAAGTATATTAATATTTAGCAGAGACACAAATTATAGGGCCTTGATTGTTTACTTCAATATTTGGCATGATTTTGTGGTAAACCTGGGCTAAAGAATTTTTCAGCTTTTTTGTTTTGGGGTGGGGGGTTAATTATATTACATTGTCACTCAACTTTCCCGCAGGGACTGAACTAATTCTAGTGTTATTGAGTGAAAGTTTTTGTTTATTGCTCTGTGCCACAGAGATGAGCTGAGTTAAGTCGAATCACATAGCTGGGGAGTGGGAAAGCTGGCATTCACCCTACCCAGCCATGTGTTCTGCATCCAGAGAGAGGAGCAAACTAAGCTTCTGCATTTTCTTGGTTTGAGAGAGCAGCCAAGGGGCTATCAGCTGGTTCCCTGAGCTGCTATATTCTCTTAGCTCTTGGACATTTAGCCAACATCATATGTGTGCTGAACACTTACTATGAAATGGAATATATTAAAAAAGGAACACATCACAGACACCAAAATGAGGCCCGCCACAAGCTGCTTGGATACCTACCTTGACCCCCCACCCCAAGCTGGCCCATAGGCACCCCCATTAGTCCCAGTGCCTCACCCATGCATGTCCCCAACCTATGACTTACTCCCCATCTCCATGCTCCATGGCAAGAGTAAGCTTTGGCAGGTGTCTGGAAAGCAGGAGCTGAAACCTAACTGACTATAGGCTTGGAAGAGACTACAAAGAGCAGTTTAAAGAGATACCTGCGCTCATGTGTTCATTACAGCATTATTCACAGTAACCCAGATAGGGAAACAACCTAAGTGCCCATCAACAGAAGAATAGAAGATGTGGTATATTTGCTTTTCAGGGTTTTAGTTACCCAAGGCCAACTGCAGTCTGAAAATATTAGACACAAAGTGATATTTTGATGAATCCACATTCACATAACTTCATTACAGCATATTGTTATAATTGTTCCATTTTATTAGTTATAGTTAATCTCTTCCTATGTGTCACTTATTAATCAAACTTTATAATAGGTATGTATGCATAGGAAAAAAACAATAAATGCAGGGTTTCAGGCATGCGCTGGAGGTCTTGGAGTGCATCCAGTGAAGGGATTCCATGGATAAAGGGAAACTACGGAATAGTGGAATGTCACTCAGCCTGGAGAGGGCAGAAGATCCCGCCATTTGTGACGTGTGAGTGGGCTTGAGGACAGAAAACAATAAGTGGTTGTTCTTACCTGTGGAACCTAAAAATGCCAAACTCAGAAACAGAGCAGTGTAGTGACTGCCAGTGGCAGGGGTGAGGGAGAAATAGGGAGGTGTTCGCCAAAAGGTACAGGCTTGCAGTTACAAGGCAAATAAGTGCTGGGACCTACTGACTATAGTTAACAACTCGGTATCATCTACTTGAACCTTACTAAGAGAGTAGATCTTTAATGTTCTTACCACAAGATTAAAAGTGACAATTCTATGAGGTGATGGAACCCTATTTTGGTAAGCATTTCACAATGATTACCCCTATAAGGGTATTAAATTAGCACATGATATATACCTTAAATGTATACAATGCTGTAGGTTTCTATCAAGAAGACTAGAACAAAAATAAAATCTAAAACTAAACAGAAAAACTGAAGTCCAACTGGTTCTGTCTATATGCAGTTGTGTTGCTGGCTTCGGCCTCTGGGCCCTGAGAGATGTTGGCTTCATTTGGGATACAGTGATATATGTCGGCAAATGTTACAGGCCGGCTGGGAAGCTCTGGGATGATGAGTGTTAAGCACCGTGCATTGTGTGTTCATTTTTGATCCCTACTTCTTTATTCACACAAGGTGAATAGAGTCATGTCCATTTCACAGCTAGGAACCTGAAGTCTGGAGAAGGGGTGTTGACTGGCCTGAGATCACCCAGCTACTACTGAAGGTCAGAGTCAGCCAAACCTGAGTCTGCCTGCCCACCTGACATCTGAGACAGCCAAAGCTAAGACACAAGGTGTTGCTTCCCATAGAAGGTTCTGTTCCCAGAGAAGAGGAGCCCTCTCTTTGCAGATCATGGCTTCCCCAGGAGAACTTGCCACCACAGGAGAGATTGTTCTTCTCCCTTCTTCAAGTCCACGAGGAAGTTCACAAGACTGGCCAATAAGGAGCCCTTCTTTCTGTGAAACATCCTGCGCTGAGCTTGGCCCCAGAGCTTGGGCTTTCCCAGGACTCTGGGCCCTGGGCTTACTGGCCCTTGAGCGCCACCTGACCTACCCTGTGCCTCACTCCACTGTGACCTGCCATTTTGCTCAGTGGACAAGGCTTCCCCATGGGGCAGAGTGAAAAGCTGTGCTGCAGCCCCACGAGATTATATCTTGTGCTTGTTTCCTTATCCCCGTGCTCTTTCATTCTCTTGGACAAGGAAATTAAATTGGTTGGGCACCATTTGCTCTCCAGAAATCTACTAAGGCTGCTAAGTCTACCAGAGTGGGTGGATTTATTTGGGTGTTTCTTTTCAAAGAGAGTGAACAGGCTTTTTCAATGTTGCCCGCAATTAGCAGAAAAGCCTGAAGGGCCTGCCAGGCCCACCTGTCATGGGGATGGCGGCCAAATGGGGCAGATGGCATCCAAGCAGGGTCAGCAGATAGCCTCTTAATTTAGCCTCTGAGTTCTCACCCACTCTGCACCGGGCCCCTTCGTAAGTGGGAAGAACATGGAAGGCAAAAACATGAGCCAGACAAAACCATCGAAAAGCCTGTGCAATAAGCTATCACCTCGAGACTGCCCTACCCCCTAACACAAAAACAGACCTGAAAGCCAAAATGAAATATTGGTTTTGCTCATGCTGCCTGGAAGGTTCTCTCTTGCGTTGTGCTTTTTTGGAAATAAATGCCTACCTCTCCATTCTTCAAAGTTTGCACCCCTCGGCAGCTTTCCCTGGCAATTCCTCCCCTGCCTACCTCTCCAGGAAGAGCCCAATGACTCTTCTTTTTACAAACAGTATTGTGAAATGAACTCAGTGTAGTTGTGGGCTCACGATGATATATCTTTGTTTTGATGTACTTCAAAAAAGCAGTAATGCAGATTGCATACATACAATTAAAATGTAAAATAAACCACTTACCTCAAGTAGGCAGCACAATCAGGGCAGAGGGGAATGAGGATGAGAAGGGAAGGAAGAACAAAGGGACTCGTGTACGAAATAGATAGTCTGGTGTTTTCTACTCAGGCATCATGTAGGCCATGGCTTTTGACTTTAAGGCAACTAACCAATCACAATGTCAATCACTAGCTTGATCCATACGGTTCAAGAGTTTTTCCAGGCACAGTGGCCTATGAAACATTGTTCTCAGAAAAATGACTCTGTAAAGGTAATGAACAGTGTCCTCAATGTTGTTCTCAGAACACACATGATGACTTCATGGGCTTTGATTTAGCGTCCTGTGACCCTTTCACAGTAAGGGCCTTTCAGAGTTCTACAGGGCTGCCAAACATGGCAGAATCCGGCCTTCTGTTGACCTGACTAAATTCCCACCTGGGCTTTTCTGTCGATAGCACTGGTTAAGTGTGGTGTGATGGTCACAGCTAATACTCCTTTTACTACCAAGCATCTGAGTTCATCTCCCAGTGTTGCACAGTAGCACCTGACTTCACTGTAGCAACTGAATATGACAGCTCCTTGCTTTACCAGCCTCCTAAACTGCTATTGGTGGGTGGAGAACACAGGTAAAACTAACCCGCCCAGAGCCCTGGTGTCCAGGGCAAGGTGCTGGCAGGGGCTGCAGAAGGATGGTCTGTAAAGGGCAGTGCGGGCAACCACCTGCCAGTGGCGTCCAGTGACTGATCTCGACAGCAGCAGCGATGTCGAGTTGACTTTCACTCAGTCCACCACCGTCCCAGTTGTGGGAACTGTATCTGGCTCGCAGGCCTTCCCAGCAGTTGTCTGTGCTTCTCAATTTCTTTATAATAGGTTCACTTCTGCTTAAATCATCCTGTTGTTTCCAGTTGCTTGCAAATCGAGGCTGCCTGATGCACACAGCCCTTCTGCTCCTCTGCCTCCTGCCACCTACGTGCAGAGCCAAGGAGTCAAACTGCTGTGAAAATCAGGGCTGTGGAAGCCTGTAAGGAAAGGCAGGACTGTCTACAAAGATCCCCAGAGGTACGAATACAAACTTGGAGTTCTGCAGCGCAGGCCGATAAAGGGAGACAGCCCTGGGCTGTCCAACTGGAATTGCATGTCTCCTATGATAGCAGCCACATGCGGCTGTTTAACTGTGAATTTAACTTGGTTCGATTGAATTAAAACTTATCCTCTCAGGTGCACATAGCACAGGTGTTCACATCAAGCATTCAATAGGCCCCTGCCCCCACTGGCTACCATTTTGTATAGATGTCAAACATTTCCCCCATTGCAGGAAGTTCCATTGCATCATACTGGCCTAGAACCTGGACATGGTTAGTCAGTGGCAGGATGTCTGCTTTGGGAGCTTCTAGCTGTTGTTTCTGGTGGCTAAAAAGCTGGGCGTGCAAAGGCGGCATTTCTGTGCTTCGGGTCTAGGTGGACCATGGACCCCCAGCAACTGGCTGGACCAGCGCTGCCAGGTGAGCCGGGAGAAGCAGCGAGGTGTGCGGTGTGTCAGCACCCTCCAGTGCTGCTTGATGTGACTGCAGGGCCAAACGAAGCCAGGCAGCGTTGAGCCTGTCCTCCCCTCATGCTCGCCATGCTGGACCTGGACTATAGTCTGGGCCAGTGCAGAGGCTGGCTCAGGGCTGTGGGGACAAGCGTTACTGGTGTGGGCTGTGGCCTCGCCAGGACCTAGCACGGTGCTTGGCCCATCAGCGGTGTGCAGCCAGCATTTCTGTGTTTGCATACACCTAATGCAAATCCTCAAGAACCTGATGAAGATTGTCTTCATGTCCAATATCTTTCACTTAATTCAAAGGATGATGGAGACACCATAAAGGTGATGATCATGGGGAGGTGGTGCATATGTGGGAAACTAGGTATAGAGAGTTTCATGTTCATTATCACTGGGATTTTGCAAAAAGTGATTACATATATGCAGATGTGTAGAGGTGTGGATTTTTTCTTTTTAAATGTTTAAAAAATATTTTGTGTGTGGGCTCTCCCTGGCGGCACAAGAGGTTAAAGCACCGCGTTATGAAGCGCTCTGAAGCCGCTGCAGCATGAGTTCAATCCCCGGCCAGGGAACTGACCCACATGGTTTGCCAGCCCTCTCTTGACTTCCCGCTGCACCCTCAATCTGCCTGTTCTGCTCCTCACTCTCTAGTGTATCGTCTCACCCAGGCCTGTATGCCAGTTCCGAAGCATAAATAAATAAATAGATTTAAAACAAACAAACAATACTTTGTGTGGGGGGAGGGCGTTAAGAAGGAGGCTAGTTAAGCATGTATCAGACACATATGGTCCCTTCCTTGAAGTGGAAGCAGTAGCAGTCCCTACTCATTGGGAATAAATGAGATCATGCATGAGAAATATTGAAGATGGCCCTTGGCACATAATAAATGCTGGGCACAAGGTGGTAATCATTGTTATTTTTGTACAGAAATCTGGATAGTTAAATATTGAGAAAACTTGGCAACGGGGGTTACGCAGTAGGGTAGGCCCCTTTCCTCCAGAGCTGGGAGGGGAAGGCCCTGGGCCTGGGGGAGGCTTCTGCATCCCAGCGGCCCCAGCCCTCTGCCCACAGGGCAGCTGTGCCAAGTCCCAGCGTGTGCTCCCTGCATGAAGATGCAGCCAACCTTCTCATATCTTTTTATGCTTCTTAGTTTAAACCATAGGGGATTGGAGAGATTTAGCAAAATTGCCCAAGTCTGTCATCTTTGTAAATGAATTTGCCCTTTGCAGCAGTTCCACCCAGAACAGAGAGTCTCTAGCTTCCTTTTCTGCTGTCTTCTTTCCTCCCTTCTGTTCAGTGCGGCAGTTACTAATGAGCCCTTTGGTCAGCTCCCCGCGAGCCCTAGAACATGTTCCCTTGCTCATGTGTGTTCACCTTCTCTATCTCTTTCCTTCTGGCTCTCTTCCCTCTCCTCTTCCTCCCGCACCCACACACTTTCTATTTCTCTATTTTCTTCTGCACCTGATTCTGCCCTTACCCTTTCCTTGTGTGTCACTCTGCCTCTAGCATCCCTAGAAACTTCCACACCACTCCAAGGCTGTGGAATGAAAGCATCCCTGAGGATGGTGCCCCTCCGCCTGCACCACATCCTCAGCAGATGATTGTTGGTGAAGCTGCCCACCTGCAAACGAGTCCTTCTTCCTGAGGCCACAGATAAAAATGCATCTTGCATCTCACAGAGCTTTTTCCAAACAGAAAATATACTGTGTGTGGAGGCCTTCCTGGAAAACCTCGGGTTGAGGAAGTCAGGTGGCAATTTCTACAGAAGAATCCTTCAAATACCAAAGGTATGGAACCAAATTAAATCTTTGTAGTTATTTGATTTATTCTACATGTAGACATGCAAAATAACTGAGAATGTTACTTAGGAAAGCCTTGTCTTTGATCTTAACCCTTCCCGAATTTATTTTTTGAGATAGTACCCCTTCTTTGAATTCTCAGGATCACCTTTTTGTAGTAAGAGAGGTACTTTGTAAAGCTGCAGCCGGTGCTCAGAGAGGTGCAGTGATATGAGATCCCTGCTGCTCCTTTCATTGCCCCACAGCGCAGGAAACTCACCTGCTGGGGACCTTGAGACACCTTGGTTCCCTCTGTCCGCTATAGGTGTCTATGAGTCCCACAGAAACTGCACGAAAGACTGCAAACAACTCAGACCAAACTATGCCAAAGAATCAGAGTGCTGCTGATGCTCGTGTTGACCTCCATAAATGCTGGGTCACCGGACACGCCCTCTCCGGGTCTCTGGTCACGCGGCTCTGGCATCTAGTCACTTTCTTGGTCTTAGTTGACTGCAGTGAATCCTAAGTGAAGCAGCAAGTGCTAAAGCTTCTGAAACCCTGGTGACAGACGGAGCTCTCTGAGGTTTGGTGGGATACATAATTCAAACACTTGGCTTTCTATAAAAGCAGTGAAACTTAATTCCTAGTATGATATTCAGATAAACAAAATGTAATCTACGGCATTGTCCTAGCCCGTGTAAATCTTCTCTTCTTTTTCCATGCAAACCATTGGAAAAAAAAAATTGCAGAGACCTTCCGGAGCACCATCTTCTTTGGATCTTATTTTAACCAGAATACCAGATATTTAATACTAAAGGCGCATGCATAGTTGGTGTATATACAGGCGAACTTCAAGGTGAAGTAATTTCCCGGTACAATCACAAATGCAAATGTTTAAAACTACTCCACAATTTTCCCCTTGCAGCTGCCCATTTTATCTCTTGCAAAACTAGTAATGATATAAGCAGTTGATTATGGTTTACAATAGCAATAAACCTCTCACAATTGGTTGTTTCCAAAATAAATAGCCATTCTGTTAAATGTTAAATAACAAGTCATAAACTGCTGAAAACAACCAATTTCTTGTGGATTATTGCCTGAATAAATTTCAGTAGGAAGGGCCGATCATTGAGCTGTGAATGCTACAGATCAAAACCGTTGAAAAAAAAAATTTAATGGATCAACTCATCTATCAAGAAGAACTCCCATTTTACAAACCAAATCACACCACACATGGGATTTTTGGAGCTTTTCCTTTGTGGGTCATGTTTAGCTCTATTTTTGCTCAATCCTTTCATACTTTCCTAGAGATTAAAGTGCACATAGCCTGGTGGTTAAATTGGTCCATTCTGAGAGCTCGCAGTTTCATTCCACTGTGTGCTGTAGGCATTACATTTTAAGTCCACGACATTCCATCTGATAAAGCTCAGTCCTGTCCACGTTCGAGCCAAAGCTCGGTGGCAAATATATTCAAAACGCTCTAATAGAGGCTGTTCTCACAAAAGGAACCAACTTCATTGGGGTGATTGACAGAAATTTCCTTGCCATAGCAACCAGGGTTATCTCTGGAGTAACAACATTAACCTCTTTCATAACCAGTTTTTCATCCTTAAGTATAAAAGACACTTGTATGTATCTTGTATGATGCTTACTGTTGAATGAACAGTCAAAAGTTAGATTAAAATAGGACAAAATGCAGGGAAACTAAATAAATTTTGAAGTTCTGAAAAATAAATTATTATAAGTCAGAACAGCTAAAGGGCGTGAAGGTTTCTAGTCTTTTCTGATGATGGCAGAGAGATTTCTATTCATCTGCTTCCTCGGACACATTGATTTACTTTGTGCCATCCTTGTGCTAGAGGGAAGAATTTTTTTCAAATTTTTATTCTTGCTTTATTCTTTGACCTCATAAACCTTAATAGAAGCACATGTAAACACGCACATACACATGCACACATACATACACATGCCTGGGTGCAAAGTAATGAACAGTCTGTGGGAAATGGTGAAAAAATGCATATTCTACCTGGAAAAAATTATGCTTATGATGTCACCTTTATAAAAAAATTGCTAAATGGATCCCAAACCTCCTCTGCTGTCTTACAGCTAGTGTTCTGTGGAAGCAGAGCATCAGCGTCTGACATGTCACTGAAATCTCTTAGCAGCCCCTGACAGAGACCTGCTCTAATGCTCTCAACATGACTTCTAGTGCCAGTCCTGGGAGCGAGAAGTGTGGGACTCCAGCCCTGAGGAGGGAAAGACAGCTGGTAAATATGGACGGGGCCACTGGGCAATTGTGTTCTTTGTTCTTTTTCATTTATTTATGTGTAGAAGAGCTGGGGTGTCAGCCATAGGTGAGGGAGTTTGAGGACTCACCAGAGACAGAGTGGGAACAGAACAGGCAGATCTACTGAAATACACTGCTGAGGTTGGGAGCAGCTGGCGAGACAGGAGAGGTCTACAGCGCCATGTGGGTGTAAACTGGTCAGTGCTCAAACTCATGCCACAGTGGCTGGTGATAGCTTGTAGCAATGACATTTAGCACCTTGCCAGATGGAGGCCTACTTCTTTGTTTTCTTATTCCATCCTACATTCATTTTCCCTGGGGCCCACTCATTATAACTGCTACCTTAAGAGATAGAGTGATGTTTCTTAAGCTTTGCATATCACAGTCTTGAAAACTAAGACCCTAGTTGGAACCTTTGGGACTTCCATGCTTAGCAGAAGTAAACTAGCAAGATGGGAGGGAACAAAAGGCCACCTGGGCTGAAGCAAGAGGAAAATGGTATTTAAGAAGAGTGAAGCATATGGGGTCTAAGAGAGGATGGTGGGCCCTCCCTGGTGGTGCAGCGGGTTAAAGCACAGCACTAAGAAACTAAATCCACTTCTGCATGAGTTCGATCCCAGGCCTGCCCCGGAAGTGACCCACATGGCATGGCAGACCTCTCCTGACCCGCCCACTGCTCCCTCAGCAGTGTCCTTCCTCAGTCGGCCTGATCCTCTCCCCCCTCTGTCTCTGGTGAATCCTCTCACCGCCCCTACACCTTTGGCCTGTCCCCCAGTTTTGTATGCATAAATAAATAAATCTTTTTTTAAAAAATCTACCATTTAAAGAAAAAAGAGAGAGAGAAGATGGATATTATCTGATATTTTCTGTGCCTGAGTCAACAAACTGGCCAAAAGGCATGACAATTGAGTTTTAGATAAGATATTCTGTGAAACAGCTTTGTGCACATTTGCAAGTAGAAAGCACTTCTTGAGATCCCCCTAGTACTGGACACAAATGTTAAGAGCCCCGGGACTTCATTCCAGAAGAGCCACCCATTGTCCCCGCTAACAACAGCGGTGCAGCCTTTGCCAGGCTCTGGAGCTACCTGACTGCACGTTGAGGCCTGAGCCTTTCAGAGCAGGATCCTCATCTCCAGTCGACCTGCACTCCAGGTTTGGGATACCACACATAGCCGCAGGTGGGGCACCTGGTTTCCTGGGCACCACCGGAAGGAAAGGATGTTTTCTACCAGCTAGGTAAGTCACACTGAAGGCGCTGGCGATGCTCTCTTTCTAGGCAAAGGCGTGGGTGGTGAAAAGCTTGCCCTTTCTCTTTGAATGCGTCCAAAAATTGTCCCTTTCATTTGCTACAGAGTCCCTGACTTTTCAGCCACCTCTGGAAACTTTGAGTTTCCTGCAGGGTAAGGGTTGGTTCATCACTTTAAAAAACACATAAACTTTTTTTTTTTTTAAAGAAATAGTACAAAGGCCCTTTGCAACAACAGTTACAAAACCGGGAGTCACACATCACATTGCCGTTGTTACCAGACTAAGGAGACCTAACGCCTGCCTTAGACACACAGGCTCTCCCTCTCCCGGCCAAGTGGAGAGGAAGTGGCAGGTTTTTCTTTTCCACTCAATGCCCCTCCCTGGAAGATTTGCTAAACCCAGTGCCTCTGTGAATATTTCATTATTTACGGGGGTGTTGGTTTATTCATATCCAGCCAGCCTGTGATCTTTTTGTGGAGTTAACATGTAACTGGTTATATCTGGTGCCAATGAGGCCAGAGTCTGGGTTCAGTCCCCACTGGGGCCAGTTAACTTCACTCTGCTCCAGGTTGGGGAGCAGGAGTGTTGGGGAGTGTATTTATCATTTAATAAGGCTAAAAACGAAGGCCCCATCCCAGGCCCAGTGGGAAGGTTTGGGAAGCTTGACTAGATAAAGGGAATTGGTAAGGTTGCTATGGGAACCGGGCTCTAAGACTAATCACTTTTTCTCTGAATGTGGAAGCAGGGTCAAGACACATTGTGTGTCAAGGGTCAATGCCCAGGACGGGACATTTCAGCAAATAACTGACCCGACTGACTTCCCAGTCATGAAATGGCTACAAAAACAGATTACAAAAAGGAACCCCCAAAAATTCTTGTGTAGACCTCCCCTGTCTCCACCACTACTTCTCTGAGAGTGTATTTCAATAAACCTGCCTTTCCTGTACTTCACTCTGTCTCTGGTGAATTCTCTCATCCCCGAGACTCTGTCCTTACCTGACATTTCTCCCCACTAGAGTGTGGGTTGGTGTGGAGGCAGGTAATCCTTACCTGTACTGGAAAAACAGCTACTCCCTTAGTGTCTTTATCCTCTACCAAGGTTCTCATTGGTTCTCTGAAAGTTTCCATATTTGATCCTAGAATATGTTTGTGCATGTATTTTTAGAATGTTCCTTTTTCATTCAATCAGCAAGTATTTTTCTCTAGCAATAGTTACGCCTTAAAGACTGACACACATTTTTTTTGCCTCAATTCCCAGTACATTTGTTCCTTTAAAAATATTTAGTTATTTATACACACAAATACTGGGGCCACTGGTGGGGTGGGTGGTGAGAGGATTCCCCAGAGACAGAATGGGGACCAGAACAGGCAGATCTACTGAAATACATTGCTGGGGGAACAGCCAGGGAGACAGGAGAGGTCTGCTGTGCCATGTGGGTCAGCTCCCTGGCCGGGGAAGGGCCCCGTGCTGCAGTGCCTGGTGATAGCTTGATAGTGCTGAGACTTTAACCCCACATTATCAGGGAGGCTCTCGTAATTCATTCTTGATTCTATCCTGCACAACCTCCTATGTATGTATATGGGAGTAGGGGCTTAATTTGAGGACATCAGAAAATAAACTAGATGGAGTAAACAGATTTTCAAAAAAATGTTTTGTAAAAATACACAAGAAAAAATCTACTCATTTACATATTCACTCAACAGATATTTATTGATTATTTTGTCTTGAGCAATAGGGTCATAACAGTAAACCAAAACAGATTTTTCAATTTCTGCTTCCATGGAGTCTTGAAATTCCGGTGAGGCAGCAGCTGTATCGAGGGCAAGGGGAAGATAGGCCATAAATAGGCAGAGTTAGAAAACAAATCTATGATATTTGATGATAAATGTCAAGGAGAAAAGTCAAGTGGGAAAAGGTTGCCAGGAGGGGCAGCTATAAACAGTGCACGTAGATCTTGCTGAAAAGCGACATCCTTGCTGTGATGCGAGGATCTGAGAGCGGGAGACGGTGAACCAGTGGATAGTGGGGAAGAAAATTCAGGCAGCGGGAACAGCACAGGTGGTGACTGTGAGGAAGGAGTGGCACCGCGAGCCGAGCGCTGCAATTCACGTTTGGGGAACCGCAGGGCAGCCATTGTGGCTGGTCCAGGGTGAAGAGAAAGGAAGCCAGAGTGAGCAGTCCAGAAGGGAAGGGCACCCCGTAGCGTCTACAGACCTGTTCGGACTTTGACTTCTTTCTCAAGAAATCAGAAAAGGCTCCCACAAAATCATCACTTCATTTTGGAGCTGAGTCTTCAAAGACTGAGCAGTACAAATAAATTCATCTGTACCCCCACAAAAGCAGGACTGCCAAACCTACCTTGTGACTGGCCAATCGGGGTACCTGGGTGCGTTTTCAGACTGTAGATGAATCCAGTGTGCACTTGCTTCCTGTCTCCTCATCTCGCCCTGTCCCCAGACATACACACCCAGGGCCTGCTGCAGCCCCCTCAAATCTGCCTGTCCAGTGCACAGAAAAGAGCTGACTTGTGCCAGCAGGGCCTTGCTGAGAAGCAGTGGGTCATCCTAGGTGTGCAGTGGGCGAGGACTCATGTGACCGAAACAGCACTGAGTGTGCATGTGATGGGCTGTGAGTACACTAAGCAGGCTGCGGAAATGGGGTGCTGTGGGTAGCCTTTCCTTTGATGGGGTGACTCTTCAGATATTTCTCACAGTGTGATGGGTTCAAAACGAGAACCAGCAAGCTCGTTCCTTTCACCAACAACGACAAGGAGAGCTGCGGTATTTTCCTTTTTAAGTGCAAAGTTGAGAGGGAGAAACGCTACAACTGTCTTCTTGCCTGTGGTTCTCTTAAAGCTGGTCCATCTCTCAACCTAAGAGCTAATGTGCGACATATACCAGTTACTGAGATTGCGCTGAAAGCCTGGAATGTGCTGGTCACTGAAGTATTGTGTCCAAAGCATGGCGTTTTATCTTTAAAATGACTTTGTGAGATAGATGTGGGTCTCCCCGTTTTACAGATTTAGAAAAAAAAACTCAACAAGGCAAAGTGATTTGCCCAGGGCCACACATCCTGCTAGTTAGTACGTCTGAGACCTGACTCAAGTCTAGGTCAGGTGGCTGTTATCACTTCTGCCAGCTCTAGGGGCCTGATGTCCAGACACTAATGGTTTGGCAGGTTATGTGCTCCTTCAAAGTTCGCCCTTAAAATTTCTAGGTGATTAATATTGTCTGAGAAACTGCTCCTAGTTACTCTGGAAAAATAAGGTTCTTCTCTTTGCTTTTAGTTGCTTTCCCTCGCACCTAGGTTAATGTCTCCATCATGTAGTAAAAGTATTTACTTCTGGGCAAGCCCCTTTAACCAAAGTCCTCAAGGTCAGTATCAAACTCCTTTTCTATCAAGTATGGCCCTTCCCTCTCTACCTACAGAGCCCAGAATGCTGTTTAGCCCACAGTCGACTTTCAATACATACCTGGTATTGGATGCTTTCTTTCTAATTCTCTTTTCCCATTTGATAGGGGTTGGGGTGGGGGAGCCCAAGGATGTACCACAATGGAGAGTCTCACTGTGGCCAGTGGTCTTCTGCATTCTTAAAAGATTTTTATGACCTCCTGTCTTCATTGAAGTCTCCTCTGAAAGACCAATACTAATTCTGATAGAAGGTTCTTGGCTGGTTGAATGATTGGACAGGCATGCATGTCATGACAGCTCTATTTGCAGAAAAAAATAATGCTCTTGTGATTTGACGGCAAGGTTTGGGGAGAAGAAAGTTCTAACTTCCTGGACTTAGGATCTTAAGGTCAGTGTGTGTACAGGCACAGCATTAAAGGGGTGGAGAATTCAGAGCAGGTAAAAGAAGCTGCCAAGGGAAAAATGAAAGTAGGTGGCTTCTGATGGAACCTCCTCATAAAGTGCTCCCAGAAAAGCCATCCTGTTTTTGAAGAGGGCCTTCCAGGATCGGCAAATTTCCCCGTGGTTCTGCTTTTAGAAGGACATGTGGGTCCAGGGGGAAATATGTGGTTGTTCCTTGTCCTGGTCCTCTGGGGGATGACAAGGTAGTGGAGCCAAGCAGTGACCGAGCTCCCCTTCCCAGGCTGCCATCCAGAGCTTACGCACAAAGTCTATATGTGGAGACTAGAGCTCTTTAACATTTTGATCTTTGTGTTTTTGCGCAGGTCTGAGGTCCTTCCAGGGGGTTCTGTGATGGACTGTGACTGGCCTGTCACATTAATTCATCTCCCATAGACAGTTTTTCTTACAGGTCCTATCTGGGACAGAGGACTATGACAGAAATCTGGGCTTGTTCTTGCTGACATAGTTAAATTTGGTCTGTTTCTTCTGTGTATATATATAAAAAAAAAAAGCCTGAACTGCACTGACTGCACTGAATAACTGTCTTGAGGGCACATGCAGAGCTCAGTTTGTCTCTCTCATCTTCATCCTTTTATTGGTTTTGTTACTATACATATTTCAGTGATGTCAGGATTTTTTAAGACTCCACCTTGGGGGAAGCAGAAGAAATGGTGTGCGTTAGCACCGGTGAGGCTAAGACAGTTTTATGCATATAAGCCTGGCTGTTTATTGATCCCCTGGAATGAGAAACCATTTGGAATATCCTGGCTCTGAGAAATATAACCCTTGACCAGCCAAAGTCATTTGTCTGCCTTCCCTGTCCAGAGAGAGAAGCCCATTTAAAATTCCTCACCTGGGAGGAATTTCTTGGAGAGAATAATTCATGCAAACGAATCCTTGGACTTGAATTGCAATTTGTATTGGAAAAAATGAGCTTGTTATGCCTGGACATACATTTTGCTAGAGGCCATTTTAAGAATGACACTGCGGATTATTCACAGGGCTCTTGATGAGTGTCTGATCTATATCTCGTTGTGGATGCTGGATGTAATTGTTTTGCATCCCACATGAGAGGTTTGAAGCCTGGGTTGCTGAGACTGTGGCTTTAATGATAGTTGTTTCTAGGGAGGAGGCCCCAACAAAGTTCAGAAATTTAAAATAAAATGCTAAAAAATATGCTGGAAGGAAATGGAGAACAGTTCTCAAGTCCTATCTTTGAGGGCTTTATAGAGAGTTACTGGAGTGGGTAGAGGAAGACACTTGAAAATACTAAATTCAGAGATTTGTATTTTGTACACATTTTGAATTTCAGAGAATGTTACCTATCCCTCCAGGGATTTTGTTTGTTTTTTAAACTAGCCAAGATTCTGTTCTCTAAGGAACGATGAAGAAAATTCCAATCAAGAGTTTCAGTTTCTACTGCTTTGGGGATACTGATTTTCTATGCCCCAGATTTTCTCACAATCTGCCAGTTCTGAAGTCTGAGCTTAGAAGGCAGCTGACCAAGTGGTGTTTGTGTATCTAGCCAGAGAAGGACTTGCTTACACGTCTGTTGCTGCCATCCCCATGGCAAATACAGGAGAGTGTGTGTGTCAGTTGAAGCTCAGGAGACTGGGGCTAGAGGAGCAGTTGGGCCTGATCCTCCCCTGTCCACTCTCTGTGAGGGAAGAGGGCTGCCTGGTTGGGTGAAGACAGTCACCATTGCCAAAACCTGGAGGAGGCTTCAGAGACCCACCCATGGGCATGGAGCCCAAAGCTCCGCAGATTGGCTCAGTGCAGCTCCCGTGTTTCTACTGCTCTCAGATATGTGTCATCAGAGCCACCTGTTCGTTTTATTTTGGGTTTGGCGTCTCAGCACAGCATTTTTTAAATCTCTCCTTGCATCAGTCTGTTTATCAGCGTCTCATAAACAAGTGGTTGCTTCCTTTTAAAATTACTGCCTCCTTTTAAGTTATACAGTGTCTTGAGCAGTCGGGATCATTAATATCAACACATAAACCCCTATCTTACTCTCCCTGCCTTTAGTTCTGGTCAGAGGAGGCTTCAGAAGTCTGCAGGGAGGGGAGATAGAAACAACTCCCCCTACCTCCACCCCACCTACTGGGTTGCTTTGGGTTGAGGCTGGAGTGGGAATTGGGAGAGGGGCAGTGAGGTGGGGAGAGATCCTTTCCACCTGAGCTGCTAGAATCTTCCATGGGACCTTCTGCATGACCAGCTGCCTGACTGATCTGCTCAAGAGCAATTTCAACAGGAGCAGTTAGTAAGGATGATGATCTTGTTCTAAATGATGTGGTAAATGAAGGTCACCAAATTAACCCAGACTTAGTGTTCACAGCTTTCAAAGTGTTTTGCTTTTCTCTTGCTTGCTTACATCAACTGCTTTCACTCAAGGAAAGAGCTTCAGTGCTGAGCCTAAAAGTAGCTTCACCTAATGGCACACAGGCCTGAGGGCACTGAGGCACCTGGCTCTTTAGTTTCATTGGACACTTGCTTGTCTTATGGTCAACTGTCCAAGAATTCTGCACAGGATGGGCTTCTCCATACACTTTTGCTCAAAAATGACAATTTTTTTTTCAAAATATATAACTGACAGCTACTAGAATTGACGAATTATAAGGTCGCATGCTAAGAACTGGTTGATTGATGCCTAAAAAGTATGGTCTATAGATCAGAATGAGATGCCATAGGGGAAAATAAAAGAAAGGAGAGGGCTGACAGGCCACGCTCCCCAGTTAGAGCTGCAGGTGCTTCTGGTAGGGCTGGCGTGAAGTGAAAACGACAAATGCCTGATGGGAAGCAGTGGGAAGAGTCGATTCCTTAAATGAGCCAGATTATGTTGATGCCTTCAGTCCTGCACACAGTTCAATCTTACAGCTTTGCTCTCCCTCACAAGAGGATAAATAAAGACTCCTCTGTATGGGTTGAACTACAGCCCACCCAAAGGATATGCTGACCTCTGACCTGCACATCTCGAATTAGTTGCAGAGAGGACCACTGCGGGTGGAGTCAGTTAAATGAGGTTCTATACGAGTCAGGTGGACACCTACTTTAAACTGCCTGGGGTCCTAATAAGAAGCTCTGGTGAAACCTGACCCACGAGCGGAAGTTGCGTTATAAAAGAGGCAGCGGATGTCAGCCCCAGGCACTCACAAGTTAAGGCGTGTGGAGGATGGCTGCCTACCTGGAAGATCTGCTGAAGCCTCCAGAGACAGTGTGACTGTGCTGACACCTTGGTGTTGAACTTGCAGCCTTCAGAACTGTAAGAAAACAAATTTCTGTTCCAGCCTGAGGTTCTTTGGAAAAATGGTCTAACAAGTGACTAGGCTCTTGTAGGCCCTTGCCGTAGGACTGTGGCCATATCTGTTCTTCCTTAGGAGATAGGCCTTTTTTAAAGATGTATTTATTTATACAGAACTGAGGTACAGGCTAGAGGTGCAGAGGCCGAAAGAGAATTCACCAGAGAGAGTGGGGAGCAGAATCGGCAGATTGATGAATTACACTGCTAAAGGGAGCAATGGTGGGTCAGGAGAGGTCTGCCACACCGTGTGGGTCACCTCTGGGGCCCCAGGTTTGAACTCACTCAAACGGCCCAGCCAGCTTTGCAGTGCTGCTCTTCAACCCACTGCACCTCTAAGGAGGGCCAGGAGACTGGCCCTTTTTTTTTTTTTTAAAAGATTTATTTATTTGTGCATACAGAAGTGGGGTACAGGCCAGAGGCACGGGGGGGGGGTGGTGAGAAGATTCACCAGAGACAGTGGGGAGCAGAACAGGCAGGTTGATGAAGTACAATGCTGAAGGGAGCAGCGGGCGGGGCAGGAGAGGTCTGCCACACCATGTGGTCACCTGCTGGGCAGGCGGTGATCGAACTCTTGCAGAAGTGGCTCTTGCAGAAGTGGCTTTAGCTTGTTTTTTTTTTAAAGATTTATTTATTTATGCATACAGAACTGGGGTACAGACCAGAGGCTCAGGGGTGGTGAGAGGCTTCACCAGAGACAGAGTGGGGAGCAGAACAGGCAGATTGAGGAAGCACACTGCTGAGGGGAGCAGCGGGCGTGTCAGGAGAGGTCTGCCACGCCATGTGGTCACCTCTGGGGCAGGCGGGAATCAAACTCATGCGGAAGCGCAGCTTTAACCCGCTGCGCCACCAGGGAGGGCCCAGCTTTAGCTTCTTAATGCTGCGTTTCAACCCACTGCGCCACCAGGAAGGGCCCGAGATCTGCCTTTTTAAGGTTCATTGGCGCCCACTGTCTAACAGACCACAGTGCATGCTAGGAAATAATGGTTCAATGAACAAGTTCTAGGAGTTTGGCTCTTAATGGTATGTTGAATATAAACAAAATGTAACAGTCAACAAGGGAGAAGAGCCTGCCTAGATTGGTGTTTGTGTTGTATTCCTAACTCTACGAAATCATCTCAGTCATGGTTTGTGCAAATGAGCTGTTGTGCCATAACTTAAAATCCAAATCCATGGTTTCTTTCGGCCACATAAGTGAAACAGAATGAAAGACTTCATCTCTTTTACTGTATATTAAAGGTGATTGTTGTCAAATGACAGATGCAGGTCTTTACTATCCTTAAACTCCTCAGCGTTTTTTTCTGGTTTTTCACTGGAGCTGGAATAGCTGCTGGGGGATTCTTTCTGCCTGTGAGGTTTACATTATTGGAGATTTAAAGCAAACACTATTTCAAAACTAGCAGTAACTTCCATAATTGACTGAAATTAATGCCCCAAGGCAGAATTTCAGATCATCCATTTAACTCACCTGGTTCTTAATCGTGGGGAAATAGCTGGTGTCTGGATGGCTGCTGTAGACTCAGGAGGTGAGGACAGGGAGCACCTGTCAGGGTGAGATTTGTGATGTTAAGCTCATTGGGTTTGTATTTCCTCCTGGATTCTTACTTGAACTAAGACAGTAACTAGACAGCTACTCAATCGAGAGGGACAGACAACTGTACTTTTGCATATGTTTCTGTTCATGCATGAACCAGAACCAGCAGAGGTAGAGGACTGGGGAGGACCCTAAAAGTAGTCACTTACGGTCGATGAGTAAGAAAGACAAGAGAAACCTAAACAATTAGGTTCCAATCCCTTTTGTATCTTTACAAATCATTATTCACTTCCTGTAAATTTTTAAAAATACTTTTTATTTGGGCAACTTTGGTTTACAGTATATAAAATGAGGGGTATATGTTCACACCTCCTCAGAAGTAATTTATCTCTCCATGGCCACTCTCAAAAGCACCAATAGTCTTGCATCAGAGCCCACTGGCCTCCCTCCTTACTGCAGTCTACACCCACACCTGTTCCTCTGGCAGGCTCAGTTCTGCAGTTAGATTACTAGGGCTCGTTTTTGCTTTGACTTTTGTCTGTTTTATTTCTCTGTATTCCTCATCTGAGTGATCTCATCTGGTAATTTTCTCCTGGTTGATTCCTCTTAGTGTAATCCCACTCAAGTCCATTGATGTTGTAAATGGCAAGATTTTCCTTCTTTAGCAGCTGAGTAGCAGTATCCCAGTGTGTGTAAATACAACTTCTTTATCCACTCCTCTGTCCTTGGGCACTTAGGTAGTTTCCATAACTTGACTGTTTAAAAAAATTAATAATGCAATAAATACAGGCGTGCACAGATCTCTTCGAGTTGGTGCCCTGAGTCCTTGGGGTAGACACCTAGGTGTGGGATTACTGGAACATCGTAGATCTAAGTTTCGTTAAGAAACCTCCATACAGTCTTCTGCAAGGGCTGGACCAGTCCATGTTCCCACCAAAATGTACAAGTACTTTCTCAAACCCTCACCAAGGTTACCTGTCTTTTTTTTGATACGGGCCATTCATCCAGATATGGGGTGGTATCTCCTTGTGGTTTTGATTTACATTTCCCTGATCAGTGATGAGCATTTTACTCAATGTGCCTGTGGACCATCTATGTCCTCTTTGAAGTGGTCTTTGTAAATCTTGGATATCACTCCTTTGTCAGTTGTATTGTATGCAAATATTTTCTCATTCAGTTGGGTGTTTGTTTCAACCATAGTTTTTCTGTGGGGAAACACTTTAGTTTGATGTAATCACATTAGTTGTTGGTTTTGTTTTTCTTGCCAGCTTTGTCAATTACCCAAAAGACATCCCTAAAACCAATATGGAGTGTTTTGCCTGTTTCTTCTCTATATGTTACATCCAAGTCTTTAATGCATTTTGAGTTAATTTTGTGTATGTGGTATAAAATGGTAGTCTAGTTTCACTCTTTCATATGACTATCCAGTTTTCCCAGCATCATATTGAATAGGCTTTTCTTACTATACTCTATATTTGTGGCTCCTTTGTTGTGAACATACCTGTCTATATAGGTGGGCTGTCGATTTAATTCCATTGGCTTATGTCTTTTTTATTTCAATAGCATCTCTTCAGCTGACTATTGCTCTGTAGTGCTGTCTGGGAGTTTGATACTTCAGTTCATTGTCAGGTTTGCTTGGGCTATGTGAAGCGTTTTTTGGTTCCATATAAATTTCATGAGTGTTTGCTCTGTTTCTTTGAAGAAGGCTCCCCCTCAAGGCAGGTCATCAGGAGATAGTTGATTCTGTTAGCTGACCAGGCCAGCTGGTGCTGCAGCTGTGGGAACTAGTGCCACTTTCCTTATCTCTACACTATTGTCAGCCCAGGGCTGGCCAATGCAGCTCCCATCATGTCACAACCCCACTTCCTGAATGAGGTTGTCTGCTGGAAACTAGGGGCAGGGCTGAGCAGCCAGGTGTGTGGACTAGCTTCTTTTCAGGCTTCAGTACTTTGACAAGAGGGCAACCTCACTCTAACAATACTATGGCCATCTCCACCTGAACCCTATAGTGGACTGGGTTTGTCAGCTTTGAGTGATTTCATCAAAGCGTCACTTAGAAGGGTGCATGACGGTGTGTAGGCAAGCCTGAGGAGACAAAAATGAGGGAACTGTTAAGCATGGTAACGAGGAAGAGGGGTGATGGTGAGGATTTATAAGGACATCACTGCCTTAAGCATAATCCCTGCAACACTACTATGTGGGGAGACTGCTGTTTTCACTTACAAATAATGAAACCAAAGACCAGAGAAGTAACTCGTCCAAAATAACAGCTAATAAGCAACAGCCCTAAGGTACAGCGTACTGAAATCATCCAGCAAACATAACAAAGGACTGAGCAAAAGTGGGGAGCGGCCCTTTGTCCTCACTTGCTGTGCTTCATGTCCCCTACCTTCTCTCCCTCCTTCCCCTCCTGTGGTGACCTTTCCCCTACCACCTACCCATTTATCCCCTTCTCTCTCCACCTCCACCTCTTAATCAGAAACCTCCCTGGGCTACTTGACCATTACGTTGCTTTCTGAGTGAATCTACTGCATTCGTTATTTTCCTCATCTATGGGAAACCACGTAATATTTGTGTTTCTGTCATCCTTTGCTACACATTATTCCCTCCAACTCCTGTCTTGCTAAAAATGGTAACATTTCATAGTCCCATGTAGTTGAATAATGCAGATGTGATAAATTCAGTCTCCAGTTCTCTAGCAGGGGGCACTGAAGTGGTTTCAAAGTTCTAGCTATTGCAAATACAGCTGCAATAAACACCATGGAAGATGTCTCTTTTAACATGCTAAGATGGACACCCAAAAATTAGAGTGTTGGCTTCCATGGCTTCTCACACCCACGGAGCCCTGCCTACCTGTCCTACCTGCCTCTGTGTGCCGACTGTTCTCTCTCCTTGGCTCTGGGATCACTTGCTAAAATGCTCATGTGTAGAGTATTTGCAGAGAGGTCTTCCTGGGCTACATCCTCTGAAGTCCCTCCAGTTACCATTCATCACGTCTCCCAGGTCTGATATTAAGTTTCTGTGCAGCACACTGGGTGACTACTCTGGAGTAATGTTGACCTTATGTGTCAGCAGAGCTGCACTCTGTCCAAAGCTCTAGAGAATCTCTTGCCTTTTGTCCCTTTGGGAGCTGTGAGCACTCCTTGACTATGTCTTCAGTCTCTCTCTTTTTTTTAATTAAAGATTTACCTTACTCATGTATGCAAGATCTAGGATGCAGGCCAAAGGTGTGGGGATAAGAGGATTCACCAGAGAAAAAGGGGAAGCAGAACAGGTGAGTCTAGTGAAATAATTGCTCAAGGGAGCAGCAGGTGAGACCGGAGAGGTCCACTGTGACATGTGAGTCAGCTTGCTGGCCGGGGATTGAATGTGTGCTGCAGTGACTGCTGATAGCTTCATAGCCCTGAGAATTAGGGCCTCCCTGGTGGCTAATCTCGGGGGTTAGCTCTGCAAGGCACACGTTCCCTGAGTTCTGCTTTGACATTGTCTCCTCTCTGAGGTGTGTCCAAGTCTCCTGCTTCCTTCAGATGGGAATATATGATGACACTTAGGGGCCACTGGTCTAGAACTATCTCCCCATATCAAGACCCTTAAATAAACTGCAGGCTGCACCCATCTAAGCTAACACGTCAGGGTCCTGGCATTAGGACCTATCCCCTGGGGACCATCAAACCATCTCTCTCCACTCACTAAATAGAGAAAATCTATTCTGGCACCGCACTTGTAAATGGCAGATTCGCAACTGTTACTTATTAAATTAGAAAAAGGTGTCTTATTCTAAAGTGTTTGTATTCATAATGTAGTAACAATACACTATATGTTCTAACTTATATAACAAAGTGCTTTGATATGACAGTCATCTTACATAAGTGAAGACACGCTTGAACGAAATGGCATTTTGTGAGCTTTAGGTAAAGCAAACATTTGAATTAGCTTGTTATAATTAAATAGCTCTTTTGTGTTCAGGAGCAAGCACCACTAAGTGTGTCTATCTTGCTCATACAGCAGCATCATTATATTCTAAATTGCACAATTTAATTACATGTAACTTAACTTGAACTGTTGAGGTACAAACAAGACCTTTACAGCCACTCATTGCTCTTTTCAAGGGATGTGAACCTAAAACAAGATCTAACTTTTAAAAAAATATTTACTTATGCATGCAGAACTGGGGTACAAGCCAAAGGTGCAGGGGTGGTGAGAGGATTGAGCAGAGACAGGCTGCAGGTGAAGTGAGGTTTGTGGGTCATGAAGATGGGCCAGTTGCCAAGCTGAGGCTGGCCAGGTAGTAGAGCCCAGAGTCACAGTAAATGCCAGAGCAGCGTGCTGTTTCCTGCTCCCCTGTCCACAGGCTTACTGTCTGTTGTGGAACTTGAGGTTCAGACAGAGGAGTCCTTGGAGACAAGTTGGCTCCACTTCCTTCCCCTCGCAGATATTTCCTTTATGACATTCACAACAGATGGCCATCCCTTGTGGTAGTGTTTCTGTTACAATTTACTTTCTTTAGTAGGATTTTTATAGAACACCATCAAGTTGAGGCTTTTTTCCCCTCCCAAGACCCCATTGCAATGGCTCTGTCCTGTCTGTGTCAGATTAGACCCCTGGAGTGTATACCGTTGGGTGATCTTAACTAGTAGCAGGGCAGAACAGGGAAAGGGCTTTTCTCCTGAACACTAAGGGCCAGGCAATGAAGGCAGGATCAGGATAATTAGATGAAGGTCTTTCTGACCCCTTAGGGTGGTTTTGTCAAAGCCAATCGAGGTCTCTTCCTTATACAAGTCATCCAGGCTCAAAGAAAATTTAGGAATACAAAAATAAGCATTTGAAGACCCTGTGATTTTTGCTTTCTTAAGTCTTATATTTTCACATTACACTGTAGACACTGTCTGTGTAGTTACATGTTCTTCTGCAATATAATATCACATGCTAGTGTGTAGTAACCAGCCCCTTCTGGCTCCTCCCACTTCTTGCCTCCTCATGCTGGTCAGGGAAGCTGCTTCTGGCATAAGTATTTCTTAATCTGCCTTGATTTTCATCCAGAAACAAATGCTTATCCCAGTGCATTTGGACGGGATGATACAATTACAGAGTGTTTCCTGGGAGTAATCACGGTGGTGCTATGGAGTCCATCTTTTGGCTTTGTGTAGCTGATGTGTTAATTACACTCTGTCAAGCCACAAACTTGTATTCCCCAAGCCTCTCTCGGTAAGCACAATCACTTGTGTTTCATGCCACAAGTGAGAATAAGTCTGGATGGTCTCTTTAAATCAGCTGTGGCTGCTAACTTTGGCTCAGCTGAGTAGCTACAGTCAGGCTCTTGCGGTCTTGGCCTGTATTGAAGCAGACTGGAGCAGACGGGGCTGCAGCCATATCATTTGTCTCGCATCCTGTGACAACCGGTCCAGGTCAAGGGTGGTGCCAGGGCCCGACTCCAGGAGCAGACAGTACAGCTCACGTGTCTGCAATTCCACCCCATCTGGTTCCTGGCTCGGATCCAAACAGGGTATGTGCTGAACTGCTGTTGCTGGTACGAAGTGGCCACTGGGCCTGAAATCAGAAGGCAAATCCTTGTAAGTCTTTCTGGAGAATCCGGAGAATCTGCACAGTTGGAAACTATTGAGGAGGACACAAAGAGCCAGTAACTCAAAGAACGTTGAATCTATCTAGAGCCACTGGCTTGAGTTACTTGGGTTACCCAGCTTCCACCCCAAGCCCAATGCACATACCAGCCCACTAAAGGTCACCCTGTGGGTTTGATCGTACTTGGTGCTAACTTAACATGTGTCTGTGAGCGAGCTCGATCTCTCTTCTGGTCACGTTTCACACCTCTCCTGTGGATCCATACCCTCAGCGTTGTCTCCATCTCAATTCCTCTCATCCTGCAGTAGGTGGAGCAGCTGAGTTCTCTGGGGGGCCCTTGTGTATCAGATAAGTTTTCACATAAACAGGTACCCTGCTTTTCTGGGTGATGTGCTTTGTAACTTAGCGCAAGCAACCCTGGTGGAGCCTCAGGGCCTTGGTAAGTGGTAAGGCTTTACCGATGGCTTTGGCAGTTGTAGACTGACACACAAAGGTTGTGTGGTGGTTGTTCACTTTAGCTGCCATTCTGTTAGTCAGAGACTGTCAGCTGCAGAAGTGGGCTCGTGACCCAGCCCTAGTAACTACTTCACAAGACAGCCCTCACACAGCGATCAGCAGTGTGTCTGGGGACTGGCTCCTGCAACTATTGTGTGCTGTGTGGGTGAGGAGAAACAGTGAAGTCAGTACATAAAAAAAGAAGAAAACCCAGCAGGAGTGAGTGCTGGTTCTGGTCCTGGGGACCCTAGTCTCCGTTTTCCCCTGCTACTTTGATTAAATGAGAATCCTCAGCACCCTTCACAGCTGTCCGTGATTGTCTTGTCTCTCAGGCTCTGATGGACTGATGCACATGGGGCCAGAATTTGTCAAGGACTGATGCATTTTTAAAATTTATTGATGCATCTAAGAACTGGGGTACAGGCCAGAGGCAGGGGGGCAGTGTTCAGACAATTCACCAGAGACAGAGTGGGAAGTAGAACAGTTACATTTGAGATACACTGCTAAGGGGACCATGAGGGAGACAGAAGTCTGCTGTGCCACCAGGCTGGGGATGGAACTCCTGCTGCAGTGGCTGCAGAGAGCTTCATTCATAGTGGTGAGACAACCCCTGTGCCACCAGGAAGGTCCTACTACTGCAATTTCTGATACCAGCAGGTGCCAGTTTGGCTTGTGAAGGCAGATGAGACTTCTTTCTAGGACTTGGAAAAATAATACAAGGATCCTTTGAGGAAGACCCATTTCCTCTAGGCAATCAGAAGGAGGTCTGTGGCCATAAAAGTTTGAATCATAATAGGGAAGTTTTGTTTTACTACCCTAGGCAGGTGAAGCCAGGGATATATATATATATGGAGGTGTCACCCTCATACATTCATGTAAATCTTTTTCCCAAGCTGGATTTCTGCTGGATCTCCCTCACCATCCCTGTGTCTAGATGCAGCAGACAAGTTCAGTTACATTTCTGAAAATGAGCTGTGAGCACTCTGGATTCAGGTGGACACACCCTCTACTGCATCCAACACTCTGCAGAGAAGTTTCTAAGGGATAATTTATGAGGTTGTAATGGTCAGTAAATACAGGGAGAAGAGGACTAGTCAAGGGTAACGTTAAATTTGTGTAGGTAGGGGTTTAGCAATGTTAGTCACTTACATAAAAAATTGAAGGGAAAGCAGGTTTGTGGGAAAGAAATTCACAATTGGGCATACTAGAGACACAAGGTATACTATTTCTTCTGTTTTGAACAGGGGTTGGGAAACAAATCTAGAACTTAAGAGAACGCTCTAGGTCAGCAGTTGAACAGAAGCAACTAAAACTAACAGGACTGACTAAACTTACTCAGGAAGAGGGTTTTTATCTGCTTCCTAGGTCTACCATAGAGTTCATGCAAACTGGATGGCATCAGCCAGTAGATGTGTTAACACCCATGGCTCAGACTCAGTCAGGTCATCACCGGGACCACAGTCCTCCTGCTGGGCCATCCAGCCTCAGGTAGTGCTGGCTCTTGGTGTCTCTTGACTTCCAGGGGCAGACCTACAGCAGCTGCCTCTGTTAGGTGGTCTTCTCCCTTCTTTGTACTAAAATTGTCTTTAAAGGACACCAGTCATGTTAGCCACATGACCCCATCATAACACATTATAATACATTACTGCCAACCAGACCCTAATTCAAATAAGGTCTAATATTTTGAGGTCAGGATGGTAGGGGGAGCTCAACTCATTATAAAAAGTAAAAGGGGAAAAAAACTAAGGATGTAAATCATCCTGGGTTAGTATCAGGTCCTCAGGGACAATGAGCATCCTGCCTAAGTATCAGCAGTTATATTAGTACTGAGGGTGCAGTGAGATAGGAAGATAGGGTACTGGGTTGGGGTGAGTAGAAGTTGAGAAATGTTCTTGTTTGGGGCATGATTGTGGCTTTGATTGTGGTTCTGTTGTTTTTCTGCCAGTTTGGGAATTTTCTTAAGATCTAGGATTCAGTTTTCAGCAAAGTAAAGACTTCAGGGAAGGTCAACTTGGTCCCTAACTGCCAGCCATCATGGGCCAGCCGAATTATTGGAGATTAAAGTGTCCCTCAAAGCCCTTGAAATCCATTCTGACCCTTGTGTGGCAAAAGTGTTTGGGGCACACCATTTGAATGAACCCAATTTTGAACATTTACCTATATCTACTCAATAGGATCACTACCTTGCTCTGCCTTTAGAACACTTACCTTCAAAGCATTCAGAACTAGGTGTATGATTTGATTTCTTTTTTTTCCTTAAGAAGCAGTGATCAGATGTCTCACTCCATCCCGACCTTTGGATATGTGATATGTGATTTCATTATTCACGGCCAACACTCCTCTTCTGGCTTTTGATCTGTGGTTTACAGAATATGTGCATAAGGAGATTCTTTCCATAAACTGATCTCTTTACCCTCTCAGCCCAGAATAACTTTCCATTTATTTCTCTGATAAAGCATTAATGCTGTGAGCCAGCATACATTAAATCTATCATAATACAAACACAGTATTACACTTTTATTTAGTTCAGATCAGCAACCAGATCATTGTCTGTACCACTCAGGTGTCTGAACAGCAAAGGGAATGGGAGGAAAGTCTGAGCAGTTTGCAAAGTGGATCACCAGTCTTCCAATTCTCTAACCAGCTTGCCAAGGCAGTGGAATAAATCACCCTCAGTCATCGCTCATTAATGATCATTTAAAAATACACATAAAATTCCATGTAATTAAAATTCTTCGATGCCCTTCTATCTTCCATGAGGTCTGATGCTGTCCACACGGCTTCTGAGGGCCCTGTGTACCTGTGAAGCTTCACCTTTCTCCAGACTCCCTTCCCCTCTGCTGCTGCTTCCTGAGTTGAATGTTTGACTCTCCCTTAACTTGGTTATGTCCTACTCATTTTACTCTCTCCAATTCTACTATTAGTTTCTCAGGAAAGATTTTCCTTATCCACCCCCAATTCACCTGCACTTCTTGGCCAGATTAGAGCCATACTTGCTTTCACAGACGCTCTGCCAAACGGAGATAGGCTGGTTACGTGAGCAGAGCAAGTGCCATCAAAATCTGAAGGGTGAAGCAATACAGGTCCATGGAGCTTGAGGCACTTAACCCTCTACCGCATGACACCAAGTCCCTGAGCCTGCCTTGCTTGGGAGTTCCCCTCTCCCTAGCAGACTTTCCTTTTGGCTCAGAAAATAGTTATTGTTGATATGCAGGAGAAAAAACTTGCATGTTGGATGGGCTGGCAGCATGCTGATCAGGATCCTTCCCCTGGACGTCATCCTTCCTCTACAGTTGCTAGAAGCAAAATGATGTCACCATTGTCTGGGGAGGACGGGTGTGTGGGATCATTTGGTTACTGCAGCCACCATCAAACCTGGGATCTCTGAGTGATTGGTAACCTCCATCATGGCTCTTTGCGGATTGTCCTGTGCAGCCTATAACTATAAGACAGTGTACCATGTCAAAGACGTGATGCAGAAGGAAGAAGATACCTTTAATTAAAGCTTGTTTGGGAAAGGAGGTAATTGGAACACAGCAATCACGGGTTTATAGCACTGAGCCGATCTTGTTGACCTGGAGTGATGAGGATTTAGCTCCTCAGTTAGCCTCTGGCAGTCTGATACTCTTTATGGATAATATCCCTGGTGCATTTCCCCTATGGCCCATTTGATATGCTCTGCTTAGAAATTGCAACGAAAATGCCAAAAGAAGGAAATTGCATAGATTGCTAGTTCATTTCACTTTGGATCAAATATTTGGTATCTTGACATTTTTCAGAAGTTCAACAGACAAAGCTATTTTTGGCTTTTCTTAGGGTTCTTTTAGCAATAAGCTACCTTCAGAATCTTTAGTGGGCTTTCTGGTATTGATTATTTGAATAAATTCCTACAGTTAACATGTCAGTTGGGTCCCTTGGGATGCAGAATCCTGAGATAGAACTAGGATGCAAGACATTTAGGGGGTAACACTTACACAGGAAAGGAAGTAGTAAGACAAGAAAAGCCTCCCAACAATGATTCAGATCTAACTAACATCTATGGAAGGAAATAGTGGGGAAGATGATGGGGCAGGCAAAGTATAAGTCTGTGTTACAGATATGACAAAGCCTCAGGTAACTGATCGGGATTCAGGCGAAGAGAAGTCGTTGAAACAGTCCCATTCTGGGCAGAAGTAGTCAGGCTTATGTTCTCCTTGCAGTCCCTGTCCTCAGCCATTCATTAGAGGCTTTTCAGAAAGGATAGCTTCGGCTCTAAACCTGAGCAGGAGACTAAAAAATCTGGAGGTTGGGGCCTAGGGTCTCCCTCATGGCTCAGGGGTTAAAGTCAGTGCTATCAAGCTATTGGCAGCAGCTGTGCAACAGGTTCGATCCCCTGCCAGGGAGCTGACCCACATGGTGCAGCAGACCTCTCCTGATTCACCTGCTGCTCCCCTCAGTGTATTTCAGTTCTGCTCCCCACTGTCTCTTGTGATTCTCTCATTCCTCCCACCCCCTTGCTGGTCTATATGCCAGTTCTTGGATGCTTAAATAAAAATAAATCTTCACACAAAGCTGGAGGTTGTTATCTAAACACTTACTGCAACTCCCTTACTTGAAGGGAGTTGACAAAAGGGTCCTCCCATGGCTGCCCCCAAGAGGATCTGGCCTACCAGCCATTTGTCTTCATTCATTTAATGGTGGCGGCTAGAAGGAAAATTAAAATGAGGGGTGAGAGGGGAGGTACCAATGTGACGAGAATTCTGCCAGCAGGTTGCTCTACTTGCCTGTCCGAGAATGCTGAATGAGAGGAGGTTGGGGGTGTGGGCTCATTTTGCCAGTCTCTGCCCAGGTAATACCTCCTTGTTCATGACTCCAGCAAGTTTGCAAATTATGGAACTCTAAGTCAACTTAGATTGCAGGTTACCAGCATAGAGCTTTTCACAAGAGTTCTTTCTCTTCCTGTTAGATATTCTCGAACCTATATTTGTCTATTTCTTAGAGGAACTTGCCAAAGGCTATAATAAACAGCCAATCTCACCCAACCTCCTAAATGTTTCCCAGTATTTCTCTTAAAACTGTAGCCTCAGTAACCAAGACTTGACCAGTGAGGCTGAAACACACTTTGCAGGGCCTGGTGTTACTGATATCCTTGCATTAAATAGAGTTCTCCTGACTTACCATCTTAGAAGGCCATCTTGCATCTGCAGATAAGTTACTTTTGCTATTTTACCTACAGCAACTAAAAGAAGGTAGAAGTGACAGAAAAACTGGATAGGAGGAACTTCACTGATCAGTAGATTTTTGTTCACCCATCAAAACTGGAGATGGGAGATTCCTGGGTAAGGTTAGCATTTCTATATCAAGAGACCATGTTGTCATCTCATCTAGTTTGTAGTGTTCTCCTTAAGGTCACAGCTGCCTGCCATCGTACCAGGCATTATCTCCTCATTCTAAAGGCAGAAAGGTAGAGAGGAGGGTTACATAAAAGTGTTTTTTTTTTGTTGTTGTTGTTGATGTTTTTGTTTGTTTGTTGTTGTTTTTGTTTTTTTTTCTTGTTATTTATTTTTTTGGTGACTTCCTCTTCGATAGAGAAGGAAAAATAATTCCCAGAGACCTCCCAGCATAGTGCTGTCAGCACTCCTTTCCATTGCAATGGAAATTTGGAATACGAATCCCTGGCATTTCTACTGTCAAATGTGGGAAGCAAAGAGGAAGGTGGATTTGGAGAATACCCAGATAGCAGTGTTTGCTGTGGGAGCATGCCTATTGATCTTCATCCTTCAACCTCCAACTTGGAAACAGAAAAACCATCTGTTTCCTCTTCCTGGGGAAGAGGAATAAATTATGCTGCTAAAGTCCAGAGTCCCTATGACCAAATACTGTCAATGCAAAGCTCTAATTTCATTAAACCCATATTAATTTCTATTGGTCACTTGATAGGGCATCTGATCGTTGCGTAGATGGGAATGCTAGTACAGGAGAAAGGAAGATAATTACCTTAAATCTACTCTACAGCCTCTTTTCCCCAGTGCTGAATATTCATGAGACCCACAGGTAATTCAGTCATTTCTTTGTAACCAGCCAGCTAAAACTATAGGCTCAGGGTAGGAGGACTGACGCATTTTATAAACCTCTGTGCTAGAGTCTTGGGGGGTCCTGTGAGAAAGGCTACACCATATTGTAAATATGGGACTGCCTATAGTAATGTGTGGCCAGCACCACTTGGTTACTAGATGAGCCAGTGGTAAGGAAGCTGGAGAACTCGGTGCCTTGTTTTGCACCCTAAGCCACATACGTGTGAAACTGCTGATCCCCCACTCTGCCTCCACCATCACTCTCATCTCCCTGTCATTGCATCTCCCCAGTATGCTCCATCTCAGGATTCAGAAAAGGCTATTAAAAAAACTCTTACATAGGGAATTTCCTTTAGAAGCAGTCCTGGCTGATGTCTGGTTGTGGAGCTCATGTCTAAGCTGGAAAGCTTAACATACAAGAGGCAGAGTGAGGTAGGGAGCCTTGGGGACTCAAGGCAGCTATGTCATCAGTCACTTCCTGGCTGAGGCCTTTATGGACCCAGCTTTCCTCTGCTGGGGCTCGGCTCTGCCCTGCTCGCTCCTGTTTTTCACATGCTCTTGTTGCTCTCTTTCATGGGGTCTACATGATTTTGCCAACCTCATTCTGGTGTCATTTTTCACTACCTGACCCCCTGACCACCACAGGAGCCTTACATTTTGGTTAACCTACCCCAGTTGACCTTTCCAAGACAAAGGGAATCTGAACTGTACATACTTTGTTTCTTTGATCTGGCTGGGAGCTGCCTGCATTTAGTCTAGGTCTTTCCTGGACCTGGTTCTATTCCTCTGCTCCTCACTCAGTTATGGCCAGTGCTGTATGTCTCCCACAAACATGAGCACTACGTGGCCTCTGTGCCCAGGCTTTCCCACAAGGCTTCACTCTGCAGTGCTGGCACTTCATCACTCCTTGCCCCCCCCCACTTCATTGATAGTACCAAGGTCTCTTTTGGTTTAGTTTTTTTTTGTTGTTGTTGTTAATATCATACACCGGTGAAATCATCCAATATTTTTCTTTTCCCTTTTTGATGTATTTTACTTAGCAAAATCCCCTCCAGTTCCATTCATGTTGGAAATGGCAAGAAACACATATAGGCAGCTGAGTAGTAGTCTACCGTGTATATATACAACATTTCTTATCTACTCCTCCTTTGCTGGGGACTCAGGTGGTTTCTGTAGCTCAGCAATTGTAAGTATCATCTAAATAACAATAAGGATGCATTTCTCTTTGAATTAGTTTTGAACATCTTTTGGGTAGATAAATTGGGAGTGTGATAGCTAATCCATGTTTCTTATCCTAAGAATCATCAGTACAGTTTGCATAGGGGCTGCAGGGGCTGAACCAGGATGTTTCCAGCAATAATATATGGGGGGGGGGGGCAGGGCCCTTTTATTTGTGCTTGTTTGTTTTGATAGGCCATTCTCCCAGAAGAGTAGAGCATCTCACTGTGGTTTTGACTTGAATTTCCCTGATGAGACATCTGTTTCTGAAAAGTTCTTTGAAGTCCTGAAATCCCTAGCCTTGATACCTTGTCTTATCCTTCTTTTCTGATTGTTTCTTTCCTTAGCTGTTTCTTGCAGTCTACATAAACTTTGACCAAAAATTCCAGTAATGTGTTCTTTTGATCAGGAAAAGTGCTCTAGCCCTCTGAAGACTCTAGTTGCAATATTTCAAATCCTAAATTCCATTCTTTTGACGTTTGTCAACTAAGTGCGACAAGCCAAGATTTTAAACAGGCTCTAATAATAAAAAAGGAACTAACAACTATCATTGACAAGGGTTTTACCATTTACAAAACACTTACAAGTTCTTTATTGTCTCATTCAGATAAGTTTCCTTCTGTTTATGCCTGGAGGCTTAACAAATGTGGGCATTCACCCAAAGGAGGGATACGGCACACACCCATACTCACACACACGTGTGCATAAGTATATGCAAACTGCTTTATGTGGGCATTGTGAAGCTCACATAAGGCTCGATGAGGGGCAAGATACCAAAGCAGTCTATAGACAGTCATCGATGAAATTTGTATTGATTCCAAGGCCTGGCCTGGAAATCCCGGACACTTACGGCCACTGAGGAGCTATTACAACCTTGCTTTCTTAGTGGCTACACATCCATTCTGAAAAATTCAGAGAATGGATGGCTTAATCTTCCTGTGGGATTATTGGGTCATTTCTCACCGTGACTGAAGCCTGAAAGCAGTGAGGTCCTGATGAATTACAAACTTCAGAATTCGCAGCTCAAGCAAGAGGAATCTGAAGTTTGATTTAAATACTCCCAAGATCACAGCCCTTATCCTTCAAGACAACTTCACAATTTCTATCTTACACTTTCATAGGGTCATGTTGCCTTTCATGGACCCATAATTTTTAGCAAATGGGGGATGGAGAAACACAAGAGTGTATTCAGTGAAAGAGTTTAGCTTGACACAGTTCATTGGGAGAGGTTGTAAATATTTCCAGCACAAATGTCTGTAGATTTGCGTGATGTTTCATTTTGGGAAAAATAACAAGTGTCATTAGGCAACAGAAGCTAATGTCTCCACTGGCCTAGAGGGGAAGATAGAAGATCGTATCCAATCATACAATGGACTGTGGTTGATGGAGGCGTATGAACATGTGTATATCCCAAGCACACAGCCCTTTATCTTTAAAGACTATTTCAGTGTGTATTTTACCTAGTTTATCTCATTTATATGTAATTCAATGTCCCTTAATACTACTTGATAATTTTCTCCCTGGAGGGATTACATATTTTCTGTTACATTTTTTAAAAGTTATCATATGTGGCCCTCCTTGGTGGCGCAGCGGCTTAAAGCACTAAGAAGCTAAAGCCACTTCTGCATGAGTTCAATTCCCGCCGCCCTGGAGGTGACCACATGGCGTGGCAGACCTCTCCTGACCCGCCCACTGCTCCCCTTCGCAGTGTACTTGGTCGATCTGCCTGTTCTGCTCCCCACTCTGTCTCTGGTGAAGCCTTTTCGCCGCCCCTGACCTGTACCCAAGTTCTGTATGCACAAATAAATCTTAAAAAAAAAGTTGTCGTATGCTTTGATTATCATCTCAAGTTGAACTTATTTTGTTTGCCCTTTTTTCTTGGTACAAAGAAACAAACTGAACTGGTAGGTCATATGTATATATGTAGAGAGAGAACAAGAGAAATAGAGGTGTATAGAAGGAGATATGCTGTAGGAATTGGCTTAGTGTTTTGGAGTACAAATTCGTTGATGGCCTGTTTGTTAGCTTCAGGACAAGGGAGTGTGGTGAGTGTAATTCTGAGTTTGAAGACCAGATACAGGACATTGAGAGGATAATGTGCTAAGTGCCTGTGTGAATCCAAAATGCTAAGAACTAGGTCTACCAATGTCTGAGGACAGAAGTAGATGTTTTTGAGTAAAACAGAATTTGAATTCCTCCACCTTTCTCTATTCAGATCCTAAATGACTGGATTGAATGGTGTTGCTTATATTTGTAAAGGAGTTCAGTGTGCCTGTCCTATCACAATATAAGAATACTCCACTCAAGTGTAGTCACCATAGTTTTCACACCACCAAAGCTCCCAGAACCCGGCACCGTGGTCCATTGTGCTGTTCTCTCTGCCCCTGTGGTCCACCCTCCTGCCCTTTCTGCCTCCCCTCCTGATTATTTCAGATCTATAGTCTGCTTTCAAGGGTGACTTTTATAATTTTTTTTGATGGCCAAGTAGTGACCCCTATGTATACATATCACAACTTCTTGATCTACTTGTCTATTCTGGGGCATGAAGTTTGTTTCCATATCTTGTTCCAGGTACTACTGTAAATTGAGGAGGGTAGGTTTTCTTTTGAACTAGTGGTTTTATGCTCTTTGGAAAGATAATGGACCATTCCACATCCTGCCAACAGTATACAAGTGTACCTTTTAATTCACACCCTTGCCAGCACACTTTTCTCTGTGTTTTCTTAAAATGTACAGTTTTCACAGGTATAAGGTGGTATCTTATTGGTGTTTTTGATTTGCTTTTCCCTGAGATATTAACTTTTTCACTGACTCTGTTGGCTTTTGCATGTCTTTGGAGTAGTGCCAGATAGCACGTTAGCCCACTGGGGTTTTTTTCTGTTGGTCGCTTGTATAAGTTCATAGTAGATTTTCTACATCAATCCTTTAGCAGCTATATGAAAGTACTTGTTTCGGACACTGACTCTGCCATACAAAAGGTTTTTAGTTTGATGTAGTCCAGTTGATTTTTCTGCATTGTTTTTCTTGCTGCTAGAGATAGTAAAGGAGATCGTTAAGCATTCCTCTAATTGAGAAGTAAGCTCTCCTGGGAATACATTTACATACATACTCAGAAACATTCTACCAGCTCGCTCAATATCCCTTAATCTGTCAAGCTGACTCACAATCACTTCTAACAATTTGCATATTTACCATGAAATCTGTAACCTTATCAGAAATTTACTTGTAAATTTTAGTAGTTTGTATTTGAACTTTTTACACACAGTTTTGCCTTCTGAAAAGGTCTAATCATCAGAATAAGAAACAGTTTTCTTTGTACTGGCTAGGACCTTTATTAAAATAAGAAAAGTGGTGATAGCAAGCATCGTTGATTCACTGATCTCAGAGTAAAATCTTTCAACAATTTACCTTTAACTGTGATGATTGCTGTAGGTTTAGATAGTCATTAGTAGATAAAGGATTTTCCCTTCTATTCTTTATTAACACAGAAGGTGTTTCTTGTGAAAGGATGTTAACTTCCTGCATCTGTTGAGATGATATTTTGTCAAAATACATTGTTTTTTTTTAAGTCATTCCTTTTCATGGGATAGCTCCTTTGGAGAAGAAGTAATAAGTGGCCTCCTATTACATCTTTATAAGAGAAAGTGTGATATTTTAAGCATAGCTGTTAAAAGAATTAGTTACTATATTTTAATACTCTACAATTTTAAAAGGATAATCACCCTAACTTTTAAATTGATTATTCATCTGCCAGCTTTTATAGACACCAGAGGTTGAAAACCAATCAATAAGAGGGTAAATAAAGCTTAAAGTGACTCTTGTTTGGGCCACAGTGGATTTAAATGTATCTGTCCTTAATTTGTAGCTAGAGACAAAAGCTTTCCATTTACAATAATTCTGCCTTCTCTTAAAGAAACATCTGACAGAAGCCCAGCATGCAACAATCACCTAGAGAATACAGACCTGCTTTGACAAGGGAAGCATCTGTTATTTAGTATGCCACTGATGTGTATTAACACACTGTATTAATAGATCTAAATTTGTTGTACATTTTATGACAGACTCCCTACCATTTTATGAAAGTGTTTAGTAATTAAACACAAAACACCTAACTGCTACACTGTTAACAAATACGGAAAAAACAGATAAAATAGAGAAGGTAAATTGGAGAAAGGTTGAAACCCGAACTTTAGTATTTCAGAGCAAGCCAAAGTAAGATAGAGTTTAGAATGTACTCTCTGTACAATGTAGGGCAGACTTGAAATTTGACTTGAAGGATATTAGGAATTTGTAGGGGAAGGTGAAAGTCTAAAGAGGTAGGTTTCTTTATCTTGTTAAAATATAAAGATCTCACATGGATCTAAATTTAAAATGTTTAATGGAGTAACTGCTTCCCAGATACTTAAGACAATTTCCATGTGAAAGCATTTTTATTTCAAATAAATTAGACATAAAGAACTCCAAGTTAGTGATAGACTTCCCTTAAGTGTGTCGTCACTGATCAAAATAAAGGCTATGTCCATTACTCCTCCTCAATTCCAGGTATCTTAGAGGTGTTTCTGTTTGTTTTTTAATTGGGGTACATAGACTAAAAGCAGGATCATTATGTGGTCTCCAGTTAATTTTTGAAATTTATTTTTTTTAACTAATGAAGTATCACTGTTTTTGCATAATAAATATTATGACATTATAGAATTACTCCATTAAGTGTGGTCACCGCTGCTCTCCTTCCACTAAAGCACCCACAGCGATCTTATATATCTCTAGATTCTGCACAAGAATGGCCATTCTGACCACCCCACCAGGGGAAGAATGGCCATTCTGACCACCCTTCTTAGGGGAAGATGCAGTGAGAGCAAGTCCCCTGTCACAATGATGGACTTGATCTGATCTTTGAAGAGGGGTTGGTCAGCACTATGCCACTGAGCAAGTGCTAAGGGCACAGTCCTCTGGGCAGTTGCCCCCAGGTAACAGGGCCAGGCCAGATCTTGAGCTGTGACTGGCACAAACACCTGAGTACAGGGCATGCCCTGCAGACCAACTGTGAGGTGATTTCAGGAAAGGCCTCACTGTGCAGCTCATAGTGCACCTGGCTGCTCTTCTGGGCCAGGCGCTTGGCCAGTGTCAGGCCTCGTGGCCTGGTGGGGCTCAGGTCAACAAACACAGTGGGGCCAGGTGCACAGCTCCTGAGCAGGAGTAAGCTGAAGGAGTCTGGAACAGTCTCAATTCACAGGCCTCCTGGGGACACTGCAGCACTAGACCAGATGTTCCCCTCCAGTTCTGGCTCAGCCTAAAAAGCCACCACCAGCTTCTACTTCAGAGAACTGGGCTCCTCACATTGGCCAATTTCAGCCTGCAAGAAAGAGCCTCTTTCCTGAGCACTCATTAAGCCTAAAGAACACTCTTCAATATTTCCTTTAATGTGAATCTGCAGTGATGAATTCTCTCAATTTTGTTTGATTGAGAAAGTCTTTATTTTAGCTTTTTTTTTTTTTTTAAACAAGAAGAATTTTCCTTCCAGCTCTTAGAATTTCTTCCTTGATTTAAATTTCAGTTTAAATGTGATGTTTCTAGGTGAGATTTCTTTCTGGGTCTCTCTTCTGAATATATAGAAGTTACTGAATTGTATGTACACCTTAAACTGGTCACTTTTTTTGATAGGTGATTTAGGTCTCAAAGTGATTTTTAAGAACTAAGTGAATGTCATACACGACCGATCAATTAATTCATGACATTAAAAAATACATATTGTACAATTTTTTCCATGTGTGGAAAAAATGAACTGACAGATGCAGAATATAGCTCTCTATATAAGGGGACAAACGTTTAATAGCAACTTGATTACAAACTAAGGGAAAAAGAAAAATTATAGTAGGGATACAATACATGGGGTGATTCAAAGTGATTTTTGAAAGTTGCTTACTCACAATGGGAAACTGAAGGTGCAAATAAAAGCTGCTCTTACCTGACTGACTGCCACCTATCTCCAACTTCTTTCCCTAAGGATAACCACAAATTTGGTCTTACAGTCTAAATGTTCATTTTATTTCACTTGCTAGGTTTCTTCAGGAAACACATATGAGGGAAACCAGCATTAGTGTTTCCCCATCTGACTCATTTCAGTAACATGTGCTCTACCCCAAAGGATACTCAAATGGCAACTTTATTTTAATACCTGAAAAGAATTCCATCTTGATCTTGATGCAGTGAATTGTTAAACATTTAAATTGTTTCTAACTCTTAACTATTATAGGTATTATGATGATGAGTGCATATTTCCCTTCAAAGAGGTGTTTTCAGATTCTGAGTAAATATCCAGACTTGGGATAACTTCAGCTTATAGAACTTCTACTTGAGGATTTCATACTGATTTCCACAGTGGCTCTAACAATTTAGATTTCTGCCACACTGTGTGTTCTTTTCTCTCCACACTCTTTTAGCACGTTTTTTCTTTCTTTCTTTTTTTTTTGGTAATAGCCATTCTGTGGGTTTAAAGAGCCATTTTATTCTGATTTGCGTATGTCTAACAGTAACAGGTGAATATACTATGTGTCTGTTGGCCATTTGTATGTCTTTTCTAGAGAAGTCTGTTCAGATGTTCAACCTTTTGTTAATTGTTGAGGATTTCATGATAGCTTCTTTCATTGTTCAGGAGTATATACATCCATATGGTCCCACTTCATTTTTGCTTGTTTCACTGTCATTGGAGTAGAATCCAACATACATCTCTAAAGCCAATGTCTAGGAGAATATTACCTATATTTACTTTGAAGTACAGTTCAGGTTTTATAGTCAAATCTTTACTCCATTTTGAATGAACATGTGTATGGTGTTTCTATGACTCAAGTGTGATTTAGTGGTTTTCTTTTACATGTGATGTCCTGTTTCCCAGCACCATTTATTCATGATGTTCCCTGGTGCCCCCACCTCCTCATTTTATGGTCTTTGCTCTTTAGAAACAAAAGTTGACTGGTTATGTATAGTTCTGTAAATGTGTGGGCTGTCAATTCTGTTACCTTCACCTGTGTGTTATTTTAATACCATGCTGTTTTGATTACCACAGATTACTTTGAGTTTGAGTTGAGTACTATGATAGTTCCATTTTTTCCCCTCCAGATTGTTTTTGCTATTCGAGGTATTTTGTATTTTGAAATAGTTTGACTTTGTTCTTTGTGAAGAATGCCTTTGGGATTTTGATAGAAGTTGCTTCGAAGGTGTATATAAATCTACACAATATGGCCATTTTAATGATGTTAATTTTTCTATTACATGAGTATGAAATTTGTCTTTTTATCTCAAAAGCTATAATTTTCTATTTAAAAGAAGTGTTACCACTTTAGATAAACTTGTTTCCTAGAACTTAATTCTTTTTGTTGCAGTTAGATGTTAGACTTGTTTTTCTGCTAATTTATTTGCATATAGAAACATAAGTTTCTTGTATATCATATAACCTGCCATTTTTGCCATATTAACGCTAATTCTTTAATGTAAACTTGGGCTTTTCTTTGGAATTGACTGTATTTCCATGTGAAAATAGTGATTACTCTTTAAAATTGGATACATTGTTTCCTTTTCTTGCTCTTGTGCTGAAGAGGAAACAGTGCTGAGATTTGACAGCTTTGTTTTGATTGTAATGTCAAAGGAATGATGCTCAGGTTTATCACATTGAGCACGATGTTCACTGTTTTTTGGTCCTATATGACCATTAGTACATTTGAGACATGGCTTCTATATACATTTTATTGGGGGTTTTATTATAAATGCTGAAGCTTATCAAATACTATTTTCAGTATTGAGGACAATACTTTTACCCTTTCATTGAGTAATATTAAATCATATTTTGAATTGCATTCATATCCATGGAATAAGCCCATGTTTATCATGGTTTATGATTATTTTTTAATGTTAAGTGCAGTTTGGTAGCATGTGAGGATTTTTATTAGTTCATTTGAGGCACTGGCCTACAGTTTTGTTTCTCAACCTGGGCAATGTTTCTGAAATGGTGTTTGGAAGTCCCCTCCTTTAAATTCTATGGACAATTTTGAGATGGTCATTAATGTAATTCCTTCAGAGATTGATGGAATTAAATAGTGAGCCAGCTGGTCCTGACCATACCCCACCTTTATTTTATTTTTTTTTTTTTTTGTAATTGGACATGGCACACTTACATTTGACAAATTTCCTCACTTATGATTGGTCAGTTAGGCTTTTCCATTTCTTCCTGATTCAGCTACTAAGTATCTATTTCTAAAACTACTAGATTTTCCACTTTATTGTCCTAAATGTTAATACTGTCAAGTTTCTTTGTATTTATGTGGTATCTTCTCTATTGTCTCTCATTTTATTTGTATTTATTTTGGCTTTTTTTCTTTAGTATGAACCTGGTATTATCATTTTACTCTGGTTTTAATTTTTACTTGGATTTTTACTCATTCATTAATTTATGCATACAGATCTGGGGTATAGGCAAAAGGTCCAGGGACGGTGAGGCTTCACCAGAGAGTGGGGAGCAGAACAGGTAGATGTACTGACAGACACTGCCAAGGGGACCAGTGAGCGAAATAGGTCTGCCACACTATGTGGGTCACCTCCTGTGCTGGGAATCAAATTAACTGAGGCTGCAGCTAGCTTAACAATGCTGTGCTTTAACCTGAGGTATCACCAGGGAGGACCCCCCACTCAGTTTTATTATGTCCTTGTATTTACTGACTTTTCTTTTCTTTTTCTTTTTCTTCTAGTTCTTTTAGGTGTCAGTGTGGTTTTTATGATTTCGCTGTTCCCTGGAATAAGCCTGTATTGCCACTAATTTTTCTTAGTATTGCTTTTGATATTTCCTGTAGATATTGATAACACCTGTCTGCATTTTTATTTGTCTTCAAAACTCTTTGCCCTTTGATTACTTTATTGATCCAACAGTTTTTTTTTTTTTAAGATTTATTTATGCACACAGAACTAGAGTACAGGCCAGAGGTGTAGGGACAGTGAAAGGATTCACCAGGGACAGTAGGGAGCAGACCAGGCAGATTGACAAAGTACACTGCTGAGGGGAGCAGCGGGTGGGTCAGGAGAGGTCTGCCGCACCATGTGGGTCACCTGGGGGTGGGGATCAAACTCACACCCAAGCAGCTGTGGTCGGCTTCCCAAATGCTGCACTTAACCTGCTGGATGAGGAAGGGTCCTGACCAAGCATTTTTTTTTTTTTAAGATTTATTTATTTGTGCATACAGAACTGGGGTATAGGCCAGAGGCTCAGGGACAGTGAGAGGCTTCACCATAGACAGAGTGGGGAGCAGAACAGGCAGATCGACAAAGCACACTGCTGAGGGGAGCAGTGGGTGGGTCAGGAGAGGTTTGCCAAGCCATGTGGTCACCTTCGGGGCAGGCGGGAATCAAACACATGCAGAAGTGGCTTTAGCTTCTTAGTGTAGTGCTTTAACCAGCTGCGCCACCAGGGAGGGCCCTGATCCAGCATTTTTTTTTAATGGCATGTGTTAGTCTCCACCCTCTTTTGGTTGATTTCTACTTTTATATGATGGAGATCATGATTTGTTCATGTAACCTATTCCAATTTTATGCAGCTCCCTTTGGTTTGTAAATGAAATGGGCAAGATGGCATTAAGTAGCTTTGTCATTTTCATGGACCATCTTGGAATGTGATCCATGTTACTCCCTGTAAAGATCCACAGCTACTTCCTGACCCAACTGCATTAGCTCCAGTGAATCTACATACTTTGCCCCCTCTACAACTCCACATCTTGTCTGGAGGGAATAGGAATAAGTTCAATTATCAGAATTCTGTCATATTCAAAATATCCGTCGATCCACAGTAGATACGAGTTAAGGGCCTAAGCTGAGGAGAGCATGGGTTGGGTTTTTCTGGTTTGCTCTCTGTGTATAGTCAGTGTGAAGAACACAGGAGGCCATATACTAATAAGATCTGAAAAGATGGTTAATCTCCATAAAATTGCTGAGACAGGTTATCCTTGTAGATTTTCATGTGCATTTGAGGAGAATGAGTATTCTGTTTCCAGGTGGAAGGTTCCATAAACATCAAGTTCCTTTTATCTAATAGGTCATTTCATGCTACTGTTTCCACGTAGACTTAATGTCTAGATGACCTGTTCATTGCTCTAAGTGGGACATTACAGTTGCCTACTACTATGCTGTTGATGCTGGTACATCCTGTTAGGGGTCTTAATACCTGTTTTATGTATGTTGGTCCTCCTATGTTGGGTATATATATTTTCTCATCTAGTTGCTATACTTGATGCATTTGCCACAACATAATGTCCATATTTGTCTTATGTTACCTTTATTTACTTTTTATGTATTTAAAAGATTTATTTATTCATACAAAACTGGGGTACATGACAGAAGTGCAGGGACAGTGAGAGGATTCACCAGACACAGTAGGGAGCAGAACAGGTATCTATAAAGTGAAATGTTGAGGGGAGCAATGGGTGGGTCAGGAGAGATCTGCTGCACCACGTAGATCACCTCATGCAGGGAAGTAACTCATGCTGAAGTGGCTTTAGCTTCTTAATGCTATGCTTTAACCCACTGTGCCACCATGAGGGCCCCAAATGAGGCTTTTAATAGGTAACACATAGTTGCTTTTATTTAAACCATGAAGGATCACTGCTACCTTTGCTTTGTAGACTCTGTCCATGTCAAATAGGGTAACGGTTGCCATATGGTATCTTCAGTATATATGATACACATGATGTATTTGATGTTGATGTAACTGTCATTTTGTCTTTGGTTTCCTGATTCTATTTATCGACTTAGCTGTATTGTGAACTTTATTTTGATAGCCTAGCTCTTTCAATGGTAGGTTAGACTTTTGGTGAATTATTTTTGTCTAATTATTTAATTTGTCTCCATATCCAAAAGGTAATTTTCTGGAATAAAAAAATCTTGATTAGCAGTTCTTCCATTTGAGCATGTTGAATGTCATTCATTTTAAGTCAGTAGACTTAATGTCAGTAGACTCTTAAGTCAGTAGAATGTTGAAGTGTAATGATGATCTGAGGGAAATGTTTTTCTGTTACTTGCTTTTGTTTGCTTGTATCTTTTAATGGTATTTGACTCAAATTATTTTAGTTTTACTAATACATCTTAGTGTTCTGTGCTTATATAACCAGTATTCTGTGAACTTAGATGTTTAGTTTCTTTAAGTAATTGGGAGCTTAGTTATTCTTTGAATCAGCTCACTGTTGCCTTCCCTTTTCAGATATCATGATAGCTTTGTTGGCTTTAGTGCAGTCAGATCACTTAGTAGTGTTAATTAAAAAAAAAAAAATTCTTTATCTTATTCTACCTGACCCACTACCAGTTTTCTATCTCAAGCTTGTGGATTCAATCCTCCGTTAAGTACATGCTATTTCCATAGCTCTCTCTAGCATTTTTGATCTTGTTTACTTCCTTATACCCTGTGCCAGTTAGTTTTCGTGCTGTCAATGTTTTTCTGCTCATAATTCCATTACTGAGCATGTTGAATTTTCTCTGAATTTCTTTTCTTAGTATCTTCTTTGAAGTTTCCTTAGGATATCTATATTCAGCCATACTTATATAGCTTCTATATCTTTGGTTTTGATCTCTAGAGGTCTTTTATTCTGCCCAGGTGATGGCATATTAACTCAAACTTTCATGTTGTCGGTTGGAATATTCCTATGGTTAGGTATTTGACTTTTCTACTACCTTTTAAATTATTTGTTGCTTTTGTTTATAATCTAGATTAGTAAACTTAAGTTTAGTTCTGCCTTCTCACAATTGGAATGTTTTGGCTTTTATTTTTGACTACTGCTAGCTACTGTACATACTTAAGGAATCAGAATATCGCCAAGGTGCTGCTTTGTCAGTCAGGAGGGGCATGGAAGCAGAGGGTACCAGCCACTTAAAAAAAATTATTTATGCATACAGAACTAGGGTACAGGCCAGAGGTGCAGGTACAATGAAAGGATTCACCAGAGTGGGGAGCAGAACAGGTCTATTGACTGAAAATACACTTCTGAGGGTAGCAGTGGGCAAGACAGGAGAGGTCTGCTGTGCCATATGGGTCATCTCCCTGGCCAGGGGTAGAACTCATGCTAAAGTGGTTGTGACTAGCTTCAGTGCTATGATTCAACTCACTGGCCCACCAGCCATATTTACAGATGTGCTGGGGCAATCTGGCTTGTGCTTACAAGCACTGTTAAACTACCTCTTTGGGATCCCAGAATAATCTGTTGCCTACTCCCTGTCAATACATTTCAAACACCAGCATAGATAGGGTCGGGGATAATGAGTTTCATTACAGAATGCTGTTGTCTTCCTTGCTGGGGTTCTGGTCAGTTGGCGTATCTTGGTTCTCTGCTGTGTGCTTCATCTCATTCAGGGGTGTGGAGCTCTAACCTGTGTCCACTGCCCTCTCTCCGGAACCCTTGTTTGGGCTTGTAGCCTTGCCATCTCTTTTAACCTGCTCCCAGACTGCAATGTCCATCACACAAGTGTATGAGTCTCCCTATGGAGAAATGTCTGTGTAGGTCTCAGGTATAGGGGTACTTCATCCTAAACTTTCGAGTTCAGGCAGTCTCCCAGTGGCATCTGTTCTTGAATAGTTAGGTTGTTTCTTTCTCCTACAAATGTTACCATCTTGGTATGACCTCTTGTCTTCCCCCCCCCCCCGAAGGTATATCTTCAAAGATAAAATACTAGAAAGGTATTAGTGAGTTTTTCATTTTCAAAAAACTTTATAATCACAAATACAATACTCCTAAAGCTTAATTCATTAGGTCATATAGTGTTACATTAATTCTTTTTAGAAAGTGAGATTCTTTATATTTAAATAAATGTAATTCTTGTATTTTACCCTGAGAAATTAAGACAAAGACACAGGTGACAGAGCACCCTGTGATGCTTCAGAGCCAGCTAGTTGTCTTTTCAGTAGGTGACAGATATTCAGTCCTTGTAGCCTTGGTGATCTTCAGAGTTCTAATGATTGAATCAATACTACTTTAAGAAAAGAATATAGATTTAATGTTTTGCTTTTTTTTGTGAGACCAGTGTAGCCAATCAAATTTTATTAAATTTACAGTTTTAAAAGTATCTAATGTTTGGGGAACCCTCTAAAGCTTCAATTGACTTTCATTAAGTATCAAATGGGCCACTTGTTTTTTATAAAGCATACAATTTGGTGATATGATCTTGCTGTCTAAGAGGAAACTGAGGGACAACTTGGTGACATGATTTTTTACACTTTTAAGACATATTTGATCTTAAATAATCAAAATCTTTAAGTGATTTCTCACAGCTGATGAGCTAATCTACTTTAACTGTCATAACAAAGACCCTAGACTGTAGGATTGGAACAAAATTCATTGCCAAGACTAAGATGATCCTAGATTTGTAGTCTGAGCGTCACTTACTGGTAACATCTTGTTCTCCTGTGTCCTCATATGAGGTCAGAGATGGTGAACTCTCTGGAGGACACTATTGACATTCATGAGGACTCAACTTTGTGACCTAATCTTCTATAAAGGGCCCACTTCCCAGTAACATCACATTTGTGATTAACTTTTCAACAGGACTTTTGAGGAGACATAAAATAGAATACATGCTGTCTGACATCTATTCTTTCATATGTTGAACTCATTTTCTTTTTCCAGAAAATTGGCAAACTTTTTGTTTACACAGTAAGATGTGGATAATTGGAGAACTTTCCAAAATTTTTCATTGCTCATCTTGACTAAAAAGTAGCCTGATATCTCCAGAGTCTAGGGTGTTCCCATGTTTAAACTTTGGCCTTCTTGATAAAACTTAGGTTTTTACTACCTTGAATTGTTGTTCAAGAACATATTTCAATTTCATTTGAAAGCTTTTTTATGTGTATTCCCCTAAAGCACCTTTGCTGAAAATCAAATTTTAGTTTAAAGCTTTATGTAGACCAATGTCTTTCTTGTTTCCTGTATACCAATAAAAATGTTGTATTTCATTTTAATGTCCATCTGCCTGTGTTTAAAATATAAAACTAAGTAGGTTTTATTGCTAGTAACTCTACCTGGACATCTCAAATGCTTGATAATACCTTTCACAGGGACTTTTTCATTGGCTTTCCAGTTTAACCGTACAATATAGGCCAATTTATCCTATTAATCCTCAGCTGCAAAAACTTCAGAACAAGTCGAGTTCATATTTGTTTTAATAGTTTTTTTTTCCTTTTTTCCCTGATCCCTTATTTGAATCCCTTAATTGAAACAATTTGATCATTTTCCTTTTCCTTCTGGCTTATCTCACTGACCACAATAACTTCTAGCTCCATTCAAGTTGCTATAAATGGTACAAATTTATCTTTGATTGCTGAATAGTATTCTATTGTATATATGTATCACATCTTGATGTAGTGACATTTTTTGGAATGTGGGTTGTTTCCAAGTCTTACCTGTTGTAAAGAGTGGTACAGTGTCCTTTTGAGTTAATGTTTTTGTGTCCTTTGGGTAGATACCTAGGAGTGGGATTGCTGGCTCATGTGGCAGCTCTATTTTTAGTTGGACCAGTTTACAATCCCACCAGTAGTAGAGGCGAGTTCCTCCTCCTGTATGTCCTTACTAACATTTGCTGTTTCTGTGCTTGCTTTATTTGTAATATTTGCTATTCTCACAGGTGTGAGCTGACAAAGGTTTGGATTTCTCTGATTATAAGTGACACTGAATATTTTTGTACCAGTGGGCCATTTGCATTTCCTTTTAGAAGTGTCTATCTCTTCTGCCCATTTTTTGATTGGATGTTTACTTTGTTTTTGTTGTAAGAGTTACTTTGTAGATCTTGGATCAGACCCTTATCGATGATAGACAGAAGTACTGTAAAACCCATGAAATCCTACTTGGACTAGCTCTTGAGCTGGAGCTCAATCTTCTAGAAGTGAGTTCCATACTTCAGACTTAGGCTTCAACATCATTATCAAAAATAGGTAAAAAAACATGGTATGTTAGAATTCAGAGCCAGGAAATTAAGGCCAGAACACTTTTCTGCCCTTTCATGTTAAATAGAGGCAGGCTGACTGCTATGTCAGGGAGTGTTCTGTTATTACTTGGAAGATTTGGCCTCATATTTGCTTCCCAAGAGAAAAATAGTTGTTTTTGGAATTTGGTTGACCAAAGCAGGGATCACAAGCTGAACTGTGACATGACAATGAGTGGGACTCAGGATTTCATAGCAGAGAACTGGTCAAATAAAATAAACAACTAAAGTTCTTGGGGAGAGAGCTTAATGCACATTGACCCCTCTGAGTTTAGAGTTAGATGTACGTTCCTGGTGACTCTGTATTCCTTCACATTCCATATCTAATGAATCATAAATCTTGCCAGCACCATCTTACTTCATACCCAGAATGCAACAGCCTCCCATAGTCTCCATATCTATTTACCTTCCCAGCAAATCACAATCGACTCTCAGTGATCTGAACCACTAACTACTCTCTCCTCTAGTTGCTATACCACACAAATACAGTTTGATCATGAAGCACCTCTGTTTAAAAGTTTGCAGTGTTTTTCATCTTATTTTGAGTAAACGCAAACTTTAGTTTTTCTACAAGTATGATTCTTACAGAAATAAGATTCTCAAGAGTGTTAACCAAGAACTGAGGAGGATATTTCTAAATACTGAGTTATAACCATCTTTAGGTTCAATGCCCATTGGACTCATGTCTGATCTTTGGAAGACAGTAAGATTGTAAATAAAATTAGGAGGATCCAGTTTCCTGAATTGTAAACTATGGGTTCTAAAACAACACTGCTATCTGGGTATAATATAGTACCAGAACAAGGCAAATTGAAACAATACCCATTCACTGCTTCCTAGTCCAGACAGGGTGTCTGTGGTCTCTTCTTGATGTCTCCCAGGGCAGAAGTGAAGGTGTCCATCAGCATTGGCTCTTGCCTGGGTCTCTGGGAAAGAATTTTTTTTAGCTCCTTGTGACAAAATTCCTGTAATTGAAGGATTGAAATCCTAGTTTTCCTCCTGACTCTCAGCTAAGGGGCACTTTAAGCTTGTAGAAGAAACCTGCATACCTGTCTACATTGCTCCACTATCTTCAAGCCAGCAATCGTACTTGAAATCCTCTATGCTGTGTCTCTGCCATCCAGCAGGAACGACTATTTTTAAAGGTTAATTAGATTAGAGTTAGACCCAGCTGGATACCTGGATACTTACTTCTTTGCCATATAACAATACAGTCACATGAGTGGTATAATTTTATTTATCGACACCTCCCATTCTCAAAAAAGAAGGGGTAGAAGGGTGTGAGAGTCATGAGGATCACTTCTGGAATGCTACCAACCATAATCAGTTCACTACACAGTTGAGCAGTTTGATATTGAGATGCTTCCTGGCCTCAGAAGTGGTACCTGATGGAATGCCAGTACTACTGTGCATTAAGAGAGCAATAGTGGACTGGTGAGGACTCTTCAGCCCTGGAGAATTCTGGAATGAAATTGGATGCTTCTGATGGGGAAGATGCACTGAGCCTGATAAATCGCTGGTGCTACTAGACATGCACTTTATTCTGGGCCCCAGAGAGCTTCCAGTGGATACCCATTGGAAGACTTGAACTCTGAAGAGGATGGTGACCTTGCAGCAGTGTCTGCAGCTACAGACAAATCACAGGTGCATTGTTTTCTGTTCAAGTGCCTCCCTGTATGCTTAGTGTTAGGACTGGCATGTTTCCCCCTTGGTGAGAGATGTTAGACTATAATCTGAGGTCTTGAAGATCTGCTGTGTCCCTTCTTTGGCTTTCTTCTCTCCATTTCAAGATCATAACCTGGTATATAGCTAAGCAAGAATTTAACGTGAGTTACCATGATATCAGGAATAGACTAGTGTTACAGGGTAACCCCACTATGAAATGGGTTAACCGACTGATGGCCCTTACTCCTGAGCTTAAGGTGAGTTGTAATAATACTCAACTGTAGGCACACTAAGACCTTAATATTAAGGTTTACTTACAAAAGGGGAAATGAAGAAACTTTTATTTCAGGGAGAAAGAGAAGGACTTAAATTAGTATATGCTTCCTACCAGTTCTACTGACCTGGAATCCCAGTGGCAGGCTGAGTTGGCAAAAAGCTAAGAGGCCCCCAAGGCCAACATGGCTGGTTTTAAACCACACCTGGCTGCCTAAGTCCACCCTCAGGTCCCATCAATCTTCCCTTTGGTGATAATAGGTGTCTTCAAGGCTTTGGTCTAGAGTGGAGGAAGAGGTCACAAAACCTGTGTGGAGTTCATAAAGGGCATCCTTTCCCCTTCCAGTGTGACTCACTCACAGACTGACCACACAGCCCTTCCTGCTGAGAACTGTAACCTCAGAATTCGAGTCAGCTCTCAGCTACCACAGCTGATGAGAGTTCACAGTAAGGGCAAAACTCCTCTACTTACCATGGACTGCACTACATCTCAGATTCCAGCAATCCCAGGAGCAGACAGATTTCTGCCTTTTTGCTCTTCCTACAAAAGGGCTTGATGTAAATGTTGCTGGAAAGAATCAAGGTGTTCTCTATGTTCAATTAGCTGAACTTGAAGAGAGAAGGGAAAGTGAAGGGAATGGAAATCCTTTATATATATTTTGACTATTCAAACTTACATGAATGGTAGAATTATTTCATGGCATTTCTCTTTCCTAGTAAATGGTAAAGGAATGAAAATGATTCAATGGAAGGAATATAGGTCTGGGAAGGAGATAGTGAAATCATTTGTGCTATTTCCCCTTCTTAGAGGAAACTGGATTGTCACTACGAGGCTCCATTCCCACAGGAGCAGTCCAGAAGCCCACACTAAGGGAAGTTACTGAAATCTTTGTCATCTGTCACCAAGAGAGGCAGGGTATGGCAGCTCTGTTTGTAGATAAAACCTGGGGAGTATGGAGAAGGAGCTTTGGGACGTCTGCCACCTCCTGGTTTGAAACTCGAAGGTTACCAACACACTGCAGTTAGCTCACATGCTGGAGATTGAGTCCTGCTTTCTAGGCAGCTGTAGAGTAGACAATTGAGGCAAACAAGCTACAGCTGAGCCTACTAAGACAGTAGACAGCTTACCTTTCACTTGCATGTTAGATCCTGACAGCCTAACCCTACCTGTGTCCTCTGCTCCTCATGGTCTGGGTGGGCCACACTGCTTTCATGCTCTTTTCATGGCTGCTCTTTCCTGCTCTTACCTTCCCTCTTTAGCCAGGTGCTGTCTAGTTCTCTGATAATTCATGTGGAGTGTCCTGCAGACCTGGAAGCGACACCAGTGACTAGCCTATACATGCATTTGTGTTATACCTGGGTTCCTGCTTACTAGTGACTTTATAAAAGCTTTAACTTTTTAAATGAGACTGCATGTTCTTTGAGTGCAGAGTGTAACTCTCCTCATTGTTCAGTTTGCAAAGGCTGGTTCAGTGTTTAATACACAGGCAGGGGCTTAGTATACATGTAGAATGATTGAAAGAAGCAAAATCCCAAAACAAAAGTGGGACATGACCTTTGGAGCACTGTGATCAAAGCCTGCACCAGGTGAGTTTATTTTTAGTGCCCCTTATTCTGCTGTAGTCACTCTGTTCGTGTAAGCATCCACAAAGTATGGGTTGTAGTGTAGGGCTTAGCTCTTAGTTGTCGGTATTTACATAAAGAAGAACTGAGCTGGTAATGACAGGGTTCTTTGAAGCTATTTCTAGGAAATCTTTTTTTTTTTTTTAAAGATTTATTTATTTGTACATACAGAACTGGGGTACAGGCCAGAGGCTCAGGGGCGGTGAGAGGCTTCACCAGAGACAGAGTGGGAAGCAGAACAGGCAGATCAACGAAGCACACTGCTGAGGGGAGCAGCGGGCGGGCCAGGAGAGGTCTGCCACGCCATGTGGTCTCCTCCCGGGGAGGCGGGAATTGAACTCATGCGGAAGTGGCTTTTTAGCTTCTCAGTGCAGTGCTTTAACCCGCTGCGCCACCAGGGAGGGCCCTAGGAAATCTTAACAAGACATATCTAAGTTATGGCTTCTTGAAAGATTGTAAATTGGTAACCTTGACATTGATCTAGGAAATATCATTTGCTATAAAGAGATTCCCCCCTCTCCATGTGTACTTAAAAGAATCTCCAAAATTGGGTCACTTGCCAGCCGCGGATAGGTAGGAGAGAAATCCTTTCTGTGGAACACTTTGTCACAAGTCAGACTTCCAAACAGGTGGTAGATTTTAACCATTGGAATCTATCGGAGAGTTACCTAGTCTCCATCACAACCGAGCACTCGCTGGCCATGTAGAGACAAGTCTGAAGCATCTAACCCGTTTTCTTTCTCACAAGTTTCATTTTTTTTCTGCCCTTTTGTACTTTTCATTTATTGCCCTTTCCTCCTCCATTCTCTACCTTTGATTTCTGATTTTTAAAAAGCTTATGTTATTTTTCACTGAGATACAAATGACAATTTATGATTATATATTTGTATAATTTGCAGAATGGTCATCACATAAATCTGATGGTTTTTCTTAGACTTTGCAAATACCATATAGTTGCTCATATATCATAGGTGTACATTGTATTATGAAATACTGTTGCTGTACAGTATGTCTTCTTGATAGATTTTGCAATAAGAAGTCTTTTCCTCTTGAACCCTGTCATCCATTTCACTAACCTCCATAGCCTTCTACCCCTGACAACCGCCAATCAGCTTTCTGCCTGATGTAGTTTGTTTTTTAGATTCCATGTACAAATAAAATCTTATGCCATTTATCTCCCTGAGTTATCTCAATTAGAATAAACCCTAAGGGTATGTACATAGTGTCAAACTCCTGTTCATGACCAGTAGTAGTCCATTGTGTACATACATATATTTATCTTTATTTACTAATCTATGGTTAACTATGTGGCAAGATTTGTCACTGTTGCCCAGGAAAGCGTCTTTCAACACATAGTTGGTTTCCAGTTGATCTCAAGTATGCCAATATGTATGGTTCTGTGTGACTGTATTCATAAATGCTGCTGGCCTTCGGACTCGGTGATGTGAAGTTCCCTTGGGTTCCAATGTAACTTGATTTCTAGACGAGTGTACAGTCTTCCCGGGAGGTACTGGCAAACTCTAGTGAGACCAAGGGTAGATGCAAAGGTGCATCCCTCAGCCTATATTTCCTGAGCTCTCCTCTGGCTTCAGCCTTGGCACCATGCTCCTGTGAGGAAAAGGGCTAGTTTGCTGAGTCCCCTAACTCCAGCAAGATGGGGCGGGGGGAGGTGCGCTTACATGCCTCTCTCCAGCTCTGGCTGTATAAAGGTAGATGTTAGCACAAAAATGGCAGCTACTGGAGACTGTTCCTTCACAGATCCTCTGGCCCCCTTGGCAGGTGCTTTAAGGTTATCTAATGAGTCTGTTAGGTGTCATGTAAGTGCTTTTCAGTTGTTTGCTTTCGTGCTAGGTCCCAGGGTGAGTGACTTTGTGCTTACCTTTGAAGAGTGCACTTGGTTCCTCACTGCCTCTTTGGTCTCTTAGCTACCAGCCTGATTGCTTTTCAAATGTGGTCTGTGGGGACCCTCTCTTGGGTGCAGATCCTGCATGGGACTGCCCAATATGGGACAAGAATTCTTGAATCATCTGGAAATAGCTCCATATTTACGGAGCTATTTGATTGTGGGTCACCCAGGCAGAAGTAGAATTTCTTGGTGGAATAGTGTTTGTCTTGGTGGACCCATTTATTAAAACCCTTTTGTCCTTTGTTGTGAATGAGTAGTTCAGCTCATTTGCTGATCTCTTCAGGGAGAAATGCTTCTCATAGAGCTGCATAGTTGCAATGTCTATAGCACAAGGTGAGCCCGGGAACTTCCTATGCCACCATCTTGAATTATGT
>NW_004567111.1:36011440-36012505 GCF_000260355.1 Condylura cristata
ATATTGAAGCACTTCATGAAACAGCCAACTACCCATCAACTTAACTCCCTGCTTGCAGGAGTATTAGCACTGGCATGGGATTCTGTCTCCTAGGGGATGCCTTTTTCTAACTTGACACAATTAAGTATGGGGGATAACAGCAGTGTTATCCTTCCCTAAAATAGTCCTAAATCCTTCACCTGCTGACCATAACTGGACAGATGGGGATATCAGAAACACACGATTGAAAGTGTCTTTGTGGTTACTCTGATGCTTCATCTTGAGTGGAAGAGTTAACCTTTCATGTTAGAAATTTAACTAAATTTCCCTTCCCAAATGTCTATAACTAAACCCTTTTAAACTCTTAATAATCCATTGGCAGTGGCTTTAACAGTGGAATTTATAACTTCTGGCAAGCAATAGAGGAAGGGATGCCTTTGCTACCTCAGTCTGGACTTGGACAGTTCAAGTTTTGGGAATGCACTTGAGGTTGAGATTCATTTTTAGTTTTAACTTGTATCTGTAATGGCTTGTACACTGCTGAGTATTTTGTAAGCATTAATCAAGAAAGTTGGATACCTTAATGAAGAATTGCATGAGCAAACCTCCCTTGAACCATAGACTGCCTAGGAAGCCAATCCTGGTACTAAAAAAAAGTTGCTAGTCATTAAAAATCCATGCCAAGTTGGGTGCACAGATCTTCACCTTCAGCTGACCCCACGTGTGAGTGGGATGCTATCTCAGTTAGATTTTTTGTGAAATAGAAAAGACAGGAACATGTTCAGGTTAAGTTCCCCCCCCCCCAAACAGGTGGTAGATTTTAACCATTGGAATCTATCGGAGAGTTACCTAGTCTCCATCACAACCGAGCACTCGCTGGCCATGTAGAGACAAGTCTGAAGCATCTAACCCGTTTTCTTTCTCACAAGTTTCATTTTTTTTCTGCCCTTTTGTACTTTTCATTTATTGCCCTTTCCTCCTCCATTCTCTACCTTTGATTTCTGATTTTTAAAAAGCTTATGTTATTTTTCACTGAGATACAAATGACAATTTATGATTATATATTTGTATAATTTGCAGAATGGT
>NW_004567111.1:36012605-36133471 GCF_000260355.1 Condylura cristata
AAAAAGTACTTGGGAAAAGCCAGAGGCTGTGAATCCATTCAACAGAGCACAACTTCATGCGAGGTCACTTGAACTGAGGGAGCAGGAAAGATTGCTCCCTATCCTCTCAACCCTCCATTGTGGTCACTATGATTTTGGTCAGCTTCTGTTGATCCTGTTGATTGACTTCTTGGCGTCCCTTATGGCGGTCTCTGCTTGGTGCCTGGAATTGCAGCAACCCTCGATTTGTGGAGTGTTCTTCCGGTTGCTTTGTGTGTCTAAGTGGGCCCCAGTACAGTGTGTCTTTAGTCTGTGCAGGTTGTGGCAGGGACATGTCCTGTGCATGGGGAGCCCGCCAGGCAGGGACTGATCTGGCATTTGGGACTTCCCTGAAGTGGTCATAGTGCAGCTGATGGCTGCTACTTCTTGAATGTCACAGGGTACAGTCATATCCCATCCAGCACTGATGCATCGTGTAGCTTTTTCCAGGTACTCGGTCAAGGTACACTAGTAACTGGTCTGATATTGAAGCATGCATTGAGCAAAAGGATAACTGGGTAGGTCAACCTATAGAAAACAAATGAAGCTCTCAGCTGAGGGGATAGATCTTAAAAGGAAGCCTAGCTGTCTCTGATTCAGTCAGTTGTACTGAACTATGGTTCACCTTTATGTCACTGACCCACAATTACCAGTGCTTGAAAATTACCACACTAGAGTGTTATAACAGAGTTGGACTCTGCTTTAAGAAAAATGGTCAGAAAATAAAATAAGGCCATTAGGGTTGGCAGAAATACCTCGATACCATGAAAGAAAGACATGATAATCCCAAGCTCTTGGGAGGACTGACAAAAGACGTTTTGGAATTAGGAGATATGATGGCTGAAGCTGTCAGATTTTAGGGGGAATTGATAACCACTATAACACCATAGCATAATCCTTTTTTTAAATTATTCATACAAAACTAGGGTACAGGCCAGAGGTGTGGGAGTGAGAAGATTCAAGACTGGGGTGCAGAGCAGACAGATCTACTGAAATACAGTTGGAGAGCAGCATATGAGACAGAGGTCTGCTGTGCCATGTGGGTTACCCCCTGGCTGGTGATCAAATTTGTGCTGCAGTGGCAGCAGACAGCTTCATAGTGCTGCACTTCAACCTGTTGCGCCACCAGGGAGGGCCCACAATGCCCTCAACTTAGAGATCATGCCAGAACAATTCATTTAGCATTCTCACGAGGACCACAATCAGCCTCTCTGCTTCCAAAGAAATGAACACAAGGAAACAGCCAGGAGAAGAATCCTCATCTTTCTCCCATTCTCACACAGCTGGCACTAGCTGACAATTTCTGTACCAGTGCGAGTAGTAAACCTGGTAGTGTCTGTTCTTGTTCCACAGCGAGTATCCCCATGAGTCCAGATACTGTTTAATTTTTGGGAACTTGGTTGGTAAGTTAGCAACCAGCTAGCATCCCAAGGCTGGCGTGGGGTAAACTGAGGCAATACTGTCAGGCCATTGTCCTCGTCTGCCTGGCTCTCTCCCTGTAAATGCAGGCTCAGTCACTGGCAACGTCAATCCAGCACATTTCATAAGCAGTAAATTCATTTTCAAACCCTGCTGCTGAGCAGCCATATGTGTACATTTTTGTCAGTCTGATATTACAACAATGCTACTGTGCTGTGAGGCAGTCTTTCACTAAGGACTCCTTGCTCTGAAGGCGAACTTGTTCAACATGGGGATGAGAGCTATGAGCCAGCTGACAGCATTTCCACCCACTGGCCTTTCATCATTGTAGTCTGGAATTTAAATCTTGTTTTTGACCTACGATGATATTGAGAGTTTCTATATTTTGCTATGCTTGATTTATCGACTTTTAAGATCAGAGTGTTCCAACACCCTGATTTATTATTAGGTAGAAGGAATACAAATGTTAACACCCTTTTAGTATGGCTCTTACATGAACTGAGGCAAGAGTAGGGGTACTTAAGTGCCCAAGGTCAGTCAAGGAGGAGATACAGGTCTGTACCGGGGTGGGTGCCAGGCTTACTTTCCTTCACAGGTGACTCGTCTTCCCTTTATCTGTTTGTATTGGTGATATTGAAGCACTTCATGAAACAGCCAACTACCCAGGAACATTTTGCTCTCCAGCGGCCAGTCTGAACATGGCAAAAAGAATTGGAACCAGTTCTGATATTAGTTGTAGGAAGCTGGATCCCAAGCTAGTTTGTCATAATAAAATCCTGCGATGTATTGTCCTTGCAGCTCTCAAGATCTCTCTCCACGAATCACTTTTATTGGGGGAAAACATGTTAAACAAAGCCAAGGAACTTCAACAACATAACACCTCTGAAATCAATGGAAGGATTCAGACAACTTGGAAGGAATTGTGGGCCATGGAAACGCCCAGGAAACTTGTTAAGTCACAGTCAGTCTCCATCTGCTTGTCTCCAGAAGAGCTCAGAGTTCATTTTTCTGTGCTTACCAGCTAGGAACATCCTGATGAATGTTGGATGATTGAAGAAGAATTTAGTTGGGAAGCAGATTTTCAGAGCTCTTGAAAATACCATTATTTCCATGAGTGTGACATACCTTATCTGTTAACAGGGAATCTTACCTAAAACAAGTCAGATCAAATCCTGAAGTGTGGATTTGAAGGAAGGAAGCCACCCTATCCTGCATAGTCCTGCAGCGGCCTGGGTTGCCACAAGAGGCAGGACTACCTATGCTTCTTCCAAGGAAAGTGCTGTACTTTAACACCTGTTCTTTTCTATGTAATTATAGAAGGTGTTTTTTTTTTAACTATTTATGCATACAGAACTGGGGTACAGGCCAGAGGTGCAGAGTGGTGAGAGGATTCACCAGAGACAGAGTGGGGAGCAGAATGGGCAGATCGACGAAGTACACTGCTGAGGGGAGCAGCAGGCGGGTCAGGAGATGTCTGCCGTGCCATGTCAGTCACCTCCAGCGTGGGGATAGAACTCATATGCTGCAGTGGCTTTAGCTTCTTATTGCTGTGCTTTAATCAACTGCACCACCAGGGAGGGCCAGCTCTAGCTTCTTAGTGCTGTGCTTTAACCAGCTGGGCTACAAGGGAGGACCTCCTTCTTGTTGAAATTGAAAGAAATCATCCTTGTAGAGCAATTCGTGGGGGCCAAGAGTAACACTTATTCTTGTTATTTGGTGGTAATAACTATCAGTTTGACTAGACTAAACCGGTAGTTGTTTGGTCTAAAACTAGTGTAAATGTCACCATGAAGAAACTTAACAGAGGTTATTATTACTTACATCTGTGGATTAAGTAAAGCAGATGAATTTACATCATTTTGGTAGGCCTAATCTCTGAAGGCCTTAAGGTCAAAGACAAGTTTCCCCAAGAAGACTCACTTCCTATCAAGACATAGGGACCCAGCCTGTTGACCTGTTCTGCAGTTTCCAGACTCACTATTGCAATTCAACCTGAATTAACAGCCTGTCAATCTTCCCTACCAACTTGGAATTTGCAGGTATCAATTTCATGAGCCATACCTTAAAATATGCCTTCTACTTTCTCATCTACTTCCCTATTCCATACTCATTTTATATATAGCTGTAAAGATATATACCATTTAGTATTTATTTGTTACACAGAAAGCTGACTGATCTATTAAGATTGAACATTTGGGTATACATCCTGGGTGTCCCATCTACTAGGTTTGCAGTTTGAAGCAAGTGATAATATGTCTTAGACACTCATGACTTCAATACTGTTTGACCCCAGCTCAGTCAAGGTGGAGGTCTTAGACGGAGTACTTAGATGAGTGCGCTGAGAGAATTGGCCTTGACGGGAGGACTGAAGGATGGCAGGGTGGTGTTTCTGCCTGGCTGATCACCCCTGGGAAGCAAGACTTCGGAGGATGACACCACAACATGCACTGGGCTCTTCCCAATTTTTCCACTAGATTTGTCCCAAATGACATATAATGGCTATAAAAAACTGGAAAATAGGCTCTCCACTGGAAGTTTGATAAAGACCATCAATCTGCTCAGTAGAGCAGTAAAAGACATCGGGCTTGGAGGACAGCCGGCAAAGGGGCAAAGCTGCTTTTGAGTCTTTGATGTGAACAACTGAGTATAGTCCTGTCATGTTTACCAGGAGGGTTGCTTGTAGGGAAGTTGGATACTTCTGAGATGTTACTTGAGGTTGTTAGGGGTAAATTTCTTCTGTATAGAGATTTTGCCCTCCCCCCTCCCACCCCCCAACTGCCTGCCTCCAGGATATGTATTCATGTTTGTAGTGTATTGGCAAGCCTGCATTGGGGAATGGGGGTACTGTCATAATCCACTGGGTGTCTAGGGCTGCTAAATTTCCCACAATACATGCAAAGCACCCGTCAATCCAGAGCCACCTCTTGCCCTCAAAAGGTGGGCAAGAGGCCCTCCCTAGGGCGCAGCGGGTTAAAGCACAGCACTGAGAAGCTAAAGCCACTTTCGCATAAGTTCGATTCCCGCCTGCCCCAGAGGTGACCACATGGCATGGCAGACCTCTCCTGACCCGCCCGCTGCTCCCCTCAGCAGTGTACTTCGTTGATCTACCTGTTCTCCTCCCCACTCTGTCTCTGGTGAATCCTGAGCCTGTACCCCAGTTCTGTATGTAAAAATACATAAATCTTTAAAAAAAAAAATTGGGAAAGAGTGCACTGTAAAGTCATAGGACTAGTTTTGTTTGTTGTTGGAGAATGAGATACAAATCTGTTTCAGGTGATTCTTCAAGACAAAAAGATGTTATTGAATGACTAGAATTGTACTCAAAAACTTGGAAATAATTTTGAAGCCAATCTCATTGATTTGGTATGATAGTGGGTAAATCCAGCATGGATTCCAAAATAGTGGAATAGCTGCCATGACAAAGTGGCCTTGTCTTCAATGTTTAGTTGGTGCTGTGTGGCTGATGACTTAATGGTCTTGGTTTTTATCTTTCTAGTGAGAAGGCATTTCTGAGAGGGTAAGGGCTATGAATTCTCCCTTTTTCTTGCCTCCCACCATTTCTAATAAGGGCAAGGCCTTCTGAGAGAAATGTTTAATAAAGGAAAGTCACCACCTAACTTAATGTAGTCCAACAGGCTGACGGCCAAAAAAGAAAAAATAGGGCAGGAGGAAGAAAACCATCTCGGTGATGAATGTTCTAAAATTAGAGTCTGCAGTACAGGTTTTATATTTCCTTAGCATATTAATATGCCCTCCCTGGAATACATCATCGAAATTTTACTGGAAATTAGAAAGGCCAAGGGAAGAATTTCAGGCTGGAAGGATATTTTGAATATCTTAAGTGATTAAAAAAAGCAAATTAAAAAATGGCTTTGTTATGTTCAGGGCCAGATAAACAGCCAGGTGCTAAATTTTATCTATTTCTATGATGGCAGATGGGGAAACCTCAGAGGATGCTTATGTCCCAAAGAACTAGCCAGTAAAATATTTTCCAGAATCTTGAAGTTTCAGGTGAACAAAAGACTGTTTGAATGAACTTACGGGGTTATGACCTACTCAAGATCACGTAGTGGAAAACTCGGATTAAAACAGATTTCTCAAATCTAGGCTGTCACTCTGTGCTCCTTGGCATGTTCTTTATCATGGTGTTTGATATTCCTTAGTTCTCCACAGATGGGAGAGAAAGATGATGGGTGCTTGGCTCAGACTAGTATGCATCTTGGCTTTGTGGCTGCCTTCCTGTTGGGCTTCTCAACTTCACTGACTTGGTTTTTCATCTGGGAGTAAAGAAAATAATTTTCAAGAGCAATTTCTTTAAAAATGCCAAGGTCATCTAAAGATTTTTAGCTACAGAAATGTAATCATTACAATAAAGTGTTATAACTTGGGTCAGTGTCTCTCAGACTAAGATGGGGAGCAGTTGGTCTGTCACATGTGTTCTATCATTTTCTGTGAGACACCAGTTAAATGAAGGTAAATGGACACAAGAGCTTTCAGTACATAAATGTTATTTTCCAAGAGAATATAGTGGCCAGTACCTAAAAAATTGCATGTTAACTGCATTAGAACCCTCATGAAGTCTTAAAGGACATTAGATTCCATTGAAAACTGTATGGAAATTAGTCAATTCAGTGCATTGATGGTCCCTTACTTTGTTTCTATACTCAGCCATGTGAGAATATTATTCTTAAATGTGTGAGTTGAGCAGATACTTATAAAGTTCTTGGGTGTTGAAACTTTCTTTATTGCTATTATCAGGATTTTGATCTTTTTCTTCTAGCTGTTTATAATTTTGAGCATCTGTTAGTGCTGGGCTGTTGGTACGATGCGAGACTGGAGATGTCTTGTCACGGTGACATCAGTTGAAAGGTCCTTGCCCCAAATAAACTCCAACCTGAGCCACAACCTAGAAAACCTGCAAGTTAGTCAAGGCAAGATCAGAAAAAAATTCCAAGTCGACCAGTGAAGTAAATGATTTTTACTGTAAGCCATTCAGTTTCTGATACTCCGTTGCACAGCCCTATATGTGACAGTAGGAAACTAGTAAACAGAAATGGAAACAGAAACAAATGCCCAGTCTCATTCCAATTTTTGACTTATTTTCATATGAAAAAAAAAAAAAGCTCCCCTTTTCTCCCAGGTCCCTGATGATTTCATTCAATCACAGCATCACCCTAGGGCTGGACTCTAAAGATATTCAGCAGGTCTGATGTGCTCCTTACAGATGATTTGTCCCCAAACATTAAATGATCCAGTAAATAGGAACAGGATAATGAGTGGACATTTGTATTTGAAAAGAGGAATCATGGAGAAAAAACATAGGCAGTACTGGCTTGTAGCAGTTCGGAAACCTTGTCCTCCTGTACTGGAGCACCTCTGTTTCAGTGGAGGGGAATGTCCTTGATGTCTACTCAGGAGCAGAACTTAGATCTTTGCAGTGTTTTTTTCCCTGTTGCTCTGTGCTGTACCATTTGGAATGTATGCACTTTTCTACTTCGTCACATCTGCCTACTTTAGCGACTTTGTTTTTTGTCAGCCTGTTTTTTGCTTGCACAACTGGGGGAATCCGGTTTCTCCTGCTTTCAACAGACTCGGTCTTTCAGTGTTCATCCATTAAAACTGTCTGTGCAGTAGCCTGGCCAGGTGCTTTGTTAGTCAGGTCTCCATATTCTTGTAATCTGGCAATTGAGGTTGCTATGGCACAATGCTGCTAAGATGCCCAGCAGCCCCTTGTCTACCTTAGTGGGCCAACTAGGTTCTGCGTTATTTCAGAGTTTATAATAAGTTATAGAAATGTTGGATTACAGCCTTACCCCATAATTACTTCACTGTAAGAACTGTTTTGGTGACAGAAGAGATAGGAGCAAAAACCTCATTTCTCAAGCAAGGACTCTTGTTTCTTCTATATTCCCTACAAATGTGCATATATACCAGTCAGGTGTGACTCAAACCTTTGTCTGTCTTATAAAAGCCTTGTTAAATATGCAGGTAATAAGATCCACTAATATGTTCAACAATCCCTTGGAAAATGTAATTGCTCAAATCTCAAATTTAATAAGTTACTTTCCTATCTTAATCACCACAGTCCTGCTGCTGTTACATAACTCATATTCCTACTACACATATTATTTCATGGGAAATTTTCTGCCTTTCCACTTTTCGGTTTAGTAGCCAAAGCCATGTTTTCCAGTATTGTTTCATAACAGGTTTTAAATACCAAGTTATATGTCAGTTACATATTGCAGCAAATACTATTACATAGCATGTTTGATCAAATTCAGTTACTTGCAACATTAATTTAGTGTTTGCCAATTCAAGTATCAATCAGTTCATCTAGATGAACCTACTGGGGCCACTTGCCTCACTGCAATAGATTGTAAAAACTCTTGTGGGTGTTTACAGTCAGCAAGAGTGTGAAAACTGAGTCCTTGAAGAGGGCACACAGTTACTATTAAGTTTGCGACTACCATGTCTTTAACCAAAGCAGCATAAATGAGCAAAACTAGAGTTGGACTGGGGGGAGGAGACAAAGTGACAAAAATGACAAATGAGTTTCAAGTAAAGGTGGTAGATGAGGAGTGACTGTTGCAAAGGTGTTAATAACTTCCATCTTACAGGGATTCGCTGAATGGAAATTAAGGAATTTCTGAGATAAACATTCGCTCTAGTTCCTTTTTGAATCAGGGCTCATCATTAGCTATTGAAGTTCCTTGGCCTAACTTTCCTTACATTGGAATCATTTTCAAATCTACCTGCAATTCTAATCGGGTCTAGTCTTTTCAAAGTTGCATATGTTATTTGTAGGGTTGAGAGGCATAATCTGTCTGTACTAACCATCTGACTCAAAGTAAGCAGTTGATAAAAGTCGGAGGAATGGGAAGTACCTGAGTTGACAAATGTGATTGCAGAACATGTCAGTGTTTTAGTGTTGAGTGAAGTTGTAAATGTATGTAATCATGGTTATAGGTGTGCACATTGTTTGGCATCTGAGCATGCGTGTTTACACATGTATTTTTTTAGTGTGCATAGGTATGAGCAAACATGTGTGTGAAGGTACACTTCTGCATGCATATGTATCTCATACCTGAAAGTATTTAACTTTCCACCTTATATTTGACATTACTGGCTTATTAACAATTGTCACTACCCTTGACCTGATGAATCAATGGACTAGTAAAATATACACACAGGGCAAGGCCCAATGGCGAAAAGAGGAAGTGTTAACTGACGCCAACTGGTTTATAAGGCAGAGTAGGAGTTGGGGGCTCCTGTATCCCAACCTACTCCTCTAGATTTCAAGAATGCCAAACCACATCTTCTTATCTGTTCTCCCCTCGCATTTTTTCTTAAACCTGGAAGCTGGAAGAATGGGGTAAAATATCAGGTTGCTTCTCCAAAAAAGTAATAAATCATAAACAATCAGAAGGTAGATGTTTTATTATTGGAATATTTTGGTGGAAGAATCCAATCTTTACTGGAGGCTGAGGACCAGGTAGAAGATACTTAGTGTTCCAAGTGCTTTGTTTTCCTGTTTCCTCTGAATAATGTATTTTTTCTTTTTGAGAAAACACAACAGGCTTGTCTTTGCCAAGACTCTTCCAGGATATCGCTTGAGTTAGAAACTGTGCTTGTTCTTTGACTTCATGTGTCCCTAAGCCTCCCAGTGGGGTGTGGGAAATCTGGGGTTGTTGGAAATAGAAGTAGTTGTACACAATCCACCATTCTCATTATGTTTAAGTGAAGCTATTTCAGGGAGGATCAGGAAGCTGACTCCATTTGATTTCAGTGGTGAGAACAGATGCTTTTCAATTCTGAGCCTATGACATTGAAACTTGCTGGAAGAGTTCAAGTCTTAGATGACCTCGTAGGACTCGGTAATGGCAAAATCACTGAAAGACTCTAGGAGATAATAGGTGAGAGATCCTAGAAGATTATAATATCTGTTGATACCACCTAGGAATGCGATTACCCAGTTGGCTTAATTGAAGTATAATGCCTTTGAACACCTAAATAAACTGCCTTGGTGATGAGGTAATCACCAAGATCAGCTGGAGAACTAAAAGGCTGGAAGCTTTCTTTCCAAGTTCTTATCACTAAGCAGCAACAGCAAATACTGGACTGGTCATTGTAGCATTTCTTGTCCGTTCCCTGCTTCCTGCCATTTGCTGCCACGCTGGCACAGCACCACTGAACATTTCAGGGTACAAAGTGAGTTATCTGCTCAAGAAATGGACAGTGAGCTGTGAAATGACATCTGGTTGCCAAATGGACAATTGCACTAAGAATTGCTAGCATTTTTTTTTTTTGGCAACTTGAATCACTGATTGTGAGCAATAAAAATGCTGCATGATATATTGAGTAGATGTTAAGATCAATGTCTGTTCAATAAATGACCAAATATAATTTTCATATATTATCTCCTCCTGAAGACAGTCTTTAACTTCTGAGCCTATGCTTAACATTTTATCTGAAAAGAAAAAAAATATCTAGGAAACACACCCTTACACATAAACATATTCAGAGAGAAATGATTTATTTGTTGATGAGATCTCAAATTGACCAATTTTTAGCTCTTTCCTCTGAAAACAAAACGCTATTCAACAAGAGATTTTTACCACATGTAGTAGATTATACAGCACTTGCTCAGATATGAAAAGCAGATGAAATAGACTATTCTGGTGTCTGATTCATTCCTATTCTTATCTACACATAACTCTCCCTAAGTGAACCTGACAGTATTGTGGGCTGATATTAAGACAGAGTACTTTAGTAAACAAGAAAAAGGGTGTCACTCCCCACAATAGCAGATGAGCTTTGTAATAGAAATGTCTAGGTGCAGGGGAAGACAGTACAATTTTCAGCACACAATAAATATATTTGTTAGACCAAAAAATGCATTTGATTATAGGCTGTGTTCTTTCTGTTGTATATTAACCACTTTTTTGCTTTGTATAGAAAAGCATGATTTTCTATTGTAAACTGTCTGCAATTTATTTATATGAGGCTGTTATATTCCCATGAAGTAAGATCATTCCATTACATAGCCCTCTACTGAAAAATGTACTTTGTATATGGCATGTGAGGTACAAATGTTTGAACGATATTCATTGTAAGCATAGACAAACAGTTAAAAACTCGGAGCCAAATAGCAAATTTTATTAACACAACCAGTCTGTAATTACTAGATTTAGTAGAGTTCTCTACTTTGATACTCTCAGCAACCATAATAGATACGTATGTTCCCTAAAGTAATACTTGCGTATGCTCCAGCTACAACTATAATTTTTCCTGACAAAGTCTCTGTTGGGTATAAAGCAATGTAATTAATACTTTATTTAAATCTTGCATATTGCTTACTAGTTGACCATCATTCTAAATGGCGTTAGCCCAGAGTCATATAGTTCCTTCACAGTTGAATGTATGTGACCCTAATGATTGCTTGTTGGAAATCTTATCAATAATGGAAAATGGAACTACAACATTTCCCTGCAACTCTACGTTTTCTGTGTTGAAGGTCAAGGCGATAGTGGCTGCACTTATTGCCTGTAAGAGCAATGAAGGCCTTTGTAGTTTAGGGAATTGCCATTATCTTGCTTCTGTCCATCATTTGAACATCATTTCTGGGGCTGCTGCTTACTTTATGCCTACATTAGAAATACATTATTGCCTTGATATGCAAGGACAACTATTGACTATTACTGGGGGAAGGGCTTGCCTGCGTTGCTCGATGAAGAAACCAACGTCTTCAGTTAGCTTTGGTCTGTTGGTATTCTATGCCAGCTCTTTATCTTCTCTAACAAAAGGTAACAAGTCTGCCAAGATTGTATAAGTGAGGATTAGAAAGTGCTATCCTGTCTTATTGGACGTAGCAACTTAATGTTAGGATTGAATAGATGGAGGAGGTTTCTGGTATACTATTGCTTCATTCACTGAGTTCATTCATGAGCTATGGTGCATCTTCATGTAAAAGTCAGGCTATGTGATACTACACAGTGAGGGACTAGAGGCCCGAGTAAGGACAATCTCTTGCCTACAGAACTTGGAGAGAGCCACACACAGAAAGGATTACAACACAGTAGAAAGTCCACAGTACAAAGGGGATGAATACTAATGGTTCACGTGGGAGGAGGTAGCTGAGGGAGCCGATCCTGTCAGAAAAGTTGATTATTGAGGTGTGCTTAATGCGACAGAAGGAATGAGATTACTTAGGGCATTTAAGTATTAGGCATGGTACTGCTGTTATATTTTCCCCCTATGGATGTATATTTTCAGCTTTTCTTTCTGGAAGCAGACTCCTAGTTGAACATGAACAATACCTCAGTTGACTCTGTCCTGCACTTGAGGAAACAACTGAGTAAATCAGCCATGCTCAGACCCCTTAAAGAGTTTGTCATCTAATAGGGAAAGAAGGAAACAGAGGGCAGGGGAGAAAGTGTCCATGAGTGTCTATGTAGAGGCAGGAGAAGTCAGTTCTCTTCCTGGGATGGAGTGGAGCTTGCCAAGTGAGGAGGTTGCAGGGGTATTTCATTGTCTGTTATGGCAGTGAAGTAGTGTGGCACATCTCGTGACAACTGAATGAGGGTATTGGTTTTGGATGGAAAGATGAGTGAAAGCAGGAAAAGGACAGGAACACTATTACTCAGGTAAATGATAAGCAAATCAGAAAGACCTGTCAGGCCAGGTTGTAAGGCTTTGCAAACCTTGAATATTAAGCTTGTTGGAACACAAGATCTTGAACTGGGTACATAGCAGTATGCAAGACTTAGATAACTAGAGATGAAATCCGTTGTCTAGAAATGTACTGATTACAAGTATGAACTAAAATATTACAGGGAAAATGGATCTTCCTCTGTGGTACTGCATAGGATTTCAATGTAGAAACGTACTTCTGTGATTACTGCAGTAATTGAAAATTTTCAAAGCTATATGAACCATTTCAGGCCTGTGAGTAGTTATTCAGAACAGAATACAGGTTTAGAATATAGTGTCTTGTGTGCTTGATGGTGAGGTGTGTCCATATCCTTATTGTGATCAGAGCTTCATGTTGATAGAGTCTAGTTTGTGCACTATAGGCTGCTATCTTGGGGCCTTGGGCCATGCTGGAAATCATTCATGCTTGCAGTTACAGAAGCTTAGTATGATGTCTTTCCTTGTACCTTGCTAGGCTTGGTCTAATTGGACACTTCAGACCTTTTTTTTGATGGTTTTTCAGGTGAGCCTTTTCATGTTATTTTCCAATGACATGATCCATAAATGAGGTCACTCTTCAATTGTTAAATGCATATTTGTTTCCTGACTTAAATAAACATGTCAGAATGATGTTAGTACTGGGCACTGATGGATGGTACTGAAATAACCTCTATTGTGGACTGTTTCCTGTGCTACTGATATTGATCAGAATCACTTAGCACCTTGTCATATCACCTCATGTGATGGAGAAGATTTGGCAAAACGTTTTCCCCATTGTAGTTAGGGTTAATTAAAGAGAAAGGGTCTTACTTATCTCCAAATTAGCATTAGTACTGTGCCAGGCATTAGTAGGTATATATGGGAATTGAGAATAAATGCCTGAAATTACCAAGGGTCAATGAAGACTGAGGGTGGAGGATGGTAATGTTCAGTGAGAAATGAGAATATCTTGTCAGATTTTCAAAGAACACTAACTGAAGGTATCCTAAAAATTATTTCATTTAAAAGTAATAAGTTCCAGAGTTCAATTTTTGTGAATCTTGTATAAGGAATCAGAAAGAAGATTTAATTTCAAACTGTATTGTATTTGTGAGAGAAAAAAGGGGATGCCAGAACGAAATATCAAATGCTGCCTAAATTGTAAATCTGAGTGCTAACTGTTGAATTTTTCTAACTGGTATGTTCCCAAAGAGATAAATTCAAGAAATAAAAACTAAATGGCTACAGTGTACCTACCCACGAAGGCCCAAAACAAGGGTAGAATTGTATCAGGTTTCGAGGCTATATCTTGGTATTTGCAGACATTGTTCAGTCTAATGCCTGATAATTTCTTAGTACTGCCCACCATAAGTTATTCATTGCTGTATCTTTTAATACCCTTCAAACATTGAATCTGTTTAGAAGTTAAGGAATAAGTAAGCTTGCTTTCAATTACATCAAGGAATAATTGGCAAAACCGGTATGGTAGAAGTCATATTTATTGGAAAAAATTAATATATTTGCTATAAAATTTGTAACAGGAATAATATTTATGAATGTTTATTCTGATGCATAAACCTGAATGTTACATACCAAGTACAAGACAGTAGCACTAATCTTTCCTTTATTTACATTTTATGAAAATTGTTATGCAGTCCATGTTAAAAGAACTAACGATGGAGAATTGTTACATTAGAAAAATAATATTCTCGATAAAGCATTCTCAAGGGGTCCAATCACATTTTATGCCTCTTCAATAAGGCAAAGTCCCTGGAACAGCATTTAACTTAATTTACAAAATACAATAAATGTTCAGACACATATTCAAGTTTTCTTTTGGTATGATTTTTCCTCACTGTAAAATTACTTTTTAAGAAGACAAAGATAGTCTTTGAGGAAAATGTCATTGAATGATTTCAGCTATACATTACATATACAACTGTGTAGCCTAGCAACAACCATTGCTACATCATTAACTGAGATATTTTGTGTGGTGAGCTGTTCTGAAATGTGGCATATTGTAAGGTTTTTGCCATCATTAAAACGGTGGAACCACTGTTTGGTTTTCATAGGAAACAGATCTGTCACAGTATGAGCTTGGTTGTAAGGAACTGGCACACAATTACACTTCCACTCACAAGAGAATGCCACGGATGGGACGAATGTCCCATCTGATGGCTGCACAAAGGTCCCAGGCGGGGCCCCCCAGACTTGCCAGTCTGACACTGCATAGCCCCACTTGGGTTCACACGGCTTCATTTCCACAGAATTCTTGTGTTTCAGTTAGGCAGTTTTAATTCCTTCAAAGGCACACAGCTTCCACCTTTTTTCCAGTGTTGCTCCCACACCTGTGAATTCTTGTTTAAACATGCGTGGCAGCCTCATCAAAAGCATTTCAATTTCATTTGCAGATATCTGTTTGAAAGGAAGAGAAGTCAATTTTGGGGAGAAGTTCTATGAGAGAGAAAAGGAGTTAGTTAAAAATGTTTCTAGTGAGGAAAAGAACAGTCTAGTTTTCTGTGGCTTGTAAGACCTTATATGATAGCATGAGTTCGTTCTGGGCTCACCTACCCTCTTCCTCCTGTGAGCTTCACAGAGGTGGGACATGAGTGTAATGGGTGGCGAGTTCCAGGACATTCTTCATAGCTTGGCTCTCTCACGAGCAGGAGGAGAAAGTCTGAATGGATATGGAGGTTACCAAGCCATCACCACCTGGAAAGCTCCTTAACCTCAGCCTCCTTACTCTGGTCAGGACTAAATGTACATTGCTGAAGCCAAAGGACAGAACTATGGATGGAATGGTTCTCACAGTGACTTACTGTACAGTGTTGGGAAGGCAGAGGAATAGAGAAAACAACTGAAACTACAACCGTGTATATAGGACCATCTTTAAGATTCAACCTGAGATCCTTATTTGGTGATTTTCTTTAATTTGACAAAAATTTAAGGAATGTTTCCATTAGTAAGTATTCACCTACAATCCTCCAACTTTGCCTTGTCTCTTTTTTTCGAGGGGACGAGGGGACGAGGGGACGAGGGGACGAGGGGACGAGGGGACGAGGGGACGAGGGGACGAGGGGCCGAGGGGACGAGGGGACGAGGGGACGAGGGGACGAGGGGACGAGGGGACGAGCCAGCTTATGTGTTCTCTACCCAATGGGTGAAATTTCAACAGAATCATGTCTCATAAGTTGAACTCTTCCATCTCTTATAATAAAGCTGTGTGTGTTGGGAGGTATATGCTTCGCAGAGGCGAGGAATAGAGCCACTGACATATGCTGACATGTTCCTTCAGTGTCATCACATCTTTGTTATCTGAGGTGACTCTTGTGTCGAGTCGTTAGTATAGCATCCTGTGAGACTATCCATGGAATAAGCCCATGTTTATCATGGTTTATGATTATTTTTTAATATTAAAATTTGGTAGTTTGGTAGCATGTGAGGATTTTTGTTAGTTCATTTGAGGCACTGGCCTACAGTTTTGTTTCTCAACCTGGGCAATGTTTCTGAAATGGTGTTTGGAAGTCACCTCCTTTAAATTCTATGGACAATTTTGAGATGGTCATTAATGTAATTCCTTCAGAGATTGATGGAATTAAATAGTGAGCCAGCCACCCTTCCATAACTTGTACTTTTGGGGGGACTTTTCAGGCTGCCCTGCAACCTTAAATCCCTCATGTCTTTCAAAGCAACTTGACTTCTGCTGAAAGCTTTATTTACGAAAAATAAGATGATTTATTTATGTATGCAAGACTCATGTGACAGAGTGGGGAGCAACACAGGGGCAGTGACTGAGCTCCACTGCTGAGGGCAGCATCAGGCAGATTCTGCTGTGCCACGTGGGTCAGCTCCCTGGCGGGGGATGGAGCTGGCGCGGCCTTGGCTGCGGAGACCTTCATCATGATGTCTTTAACCAGTGCACAACCCGGGAAGTCCTTGAAAGCCTTATTTGGGATACCTTCTCTTTCTACAAAGACAAAAGCAAGTACATCCACCTACGCGCCCCCACTCTGAGGTCCTTGTTCAGGAGCACCCCATGACCACCACACACAGATCTCCCTGTAGCAGCTCAGGGAGCGTGTGGAGCCAGAAGCCAACACCTGGCACTTCAGCATCGTGACTCCAGGAACTTACCTTGGAGTCCAGCTGCTGCATGTATGACCAAAGATATTCTATGTTTGCCCCAAAGGGGTGGACGTGAAGAAACGTGGATATGATGCCTGGATTAAAAGGACAAATGTTGCACGTTAGTGGGAAGCAAACAAGAGTCAGTCTATGATACCATTCCACTCCAGTGATGGTGTGGTCACACTCTGCCCAATTTCTACCATCACAACGCCTTAGAACTATTAGCCCATTGCTCCTTTATCTACAATAACTGTTTTTCAGTCCAGCACAGCACCAAACCTATGATCCTAAATCCTCAGTACTGAGCTTAAAGCATACCACACCCAACCTGAAGGCCACCTGTGAAATGACTGGAACTTCCAGCACAGACACCTGCAATGTCACATTGACCTCCTCTGCAACTGGTTACTATAGCGTTGGGAGATGTAGGATGCTATGCTGAAATATATCCATCAAAATCATACATTCAATAATATGCCAGGCGTGATTCAGGATAGACTGCAAAAAAAGTAAGCCGTAATTACACTAATAAACTATTTTCTACGGTTTCCTTTAGTTCACCTTGGAACAAAGCATTTGCTCCCCTTTAATTGGCAAGAAGAAAGCTTGTCAGGATTGTTGAATTCCTAGGGGACTCTAGACGCCATTTTGCAAAGTTCCAAATAAGGTTGTCAATGAAAACCTCATTGAGCTTCTATAGTACTTACCTAGCATATATGCTTTAAAGAGTCCGATGTTGTAAAAATAAACTATTATATAAAAAAAAATCCAATTTTATATAACTGGTCAAGAATGTCTGGAAAGAATACATACTTTTGTCCAGCAAAATAAGTGTCATAAATAATCACACACACCTAGGAATTATTCTAATCTTCGCTTCATGTTTTCCATAGATGGAATCAATTCGGGTAGCTTATTTCCCACTCACCCTCTTCTAGGCAAATCAAGATTTTTATCCCTGGGCATTTTTTATGGGATCACATTTTGAGAATGTGTAGGCATGTAGTATATACTGTAGACACTCAGATATGATAAATGCTTTGTCAACAAGTATTTCCATGAGAAGGGAGATATATTTTCTGGGCTCTTAGCCTAGTCCCACTGTACCTCTACATTGCCTTACTTATTCCAAATATTACAGGCTAATTGTAAAGAGTACTCCTGCCATTTCCTGTCACTTCAGAAGTCCATAGGACTCCTGGAAACACTGGGCCTATGAAAGAGCTCTTAAGGAAAGAACAGCCAACACCCAGACATCTTTCTCTCTCTAGCAGCTTTGCACCTATGTCCTGTCCCCACCACAGTTCCTCTAGAGATTCCGAAAGCTTCAGCAAAGGTCTTTATTTTCCTAAGTACATTCACATGTGTTTCTATGAAGTACAAATGGTAAAACTCAGCAAAAAGGAACATCTAATGGCAGGGCATACCTGCATCCTTGGGTAAACTATCTTGAAAATAAATAAATACTTAAATTACAAAGGTAGATGTTTATTCTCCCTTTGATTGGAATATCAAAGATATAAAGAACTCATCAAGCTCTATAAAAACAACCTACGTAACTGTGAAACCTCTACCACCAGTCAAAACATAGGCAGAAGAACTAAATAGGCACTCTCAAAAGGAAACATTCATACTGCAAACAGGCACATGAAGCAATGTTTGCAGTCACTTATACAGTGCAAGACCACAGTGAGAGCCCATGTCTTACCTGTGAGAATGTCCCATATCCACCAGGACCAGGAACAAGTACTGGCATGGGTGTGGAGAAAGAGGAAGCCTCTACACTGCAGGTAGGCGTGCAAACTGGTCTACTCCTTATGTAGAGTAGTATGCAGGTTTCTTTAAAGATTAAAATATGATCTGCCATACAACTCAGCAATTCCACTCCAAGGTATCTAGCCCCCAAATTCATAACCACTGATTGAAAAGGAAATTGCACTCCCATGTTCACTGCAGTGCTATGAACCATAGCTATACTATGGGAACAACCTAAGTGACCCAGGTCAGTGGATGAAGAATATAAAGTATAGATACACCATAGAATACTAGTCATCCATCAGAAAACATCAACTCATGCCATTTGTGCCAACATGGCTGCAGCTTGAAGGAATAATGCTACATAAGATAAGTCAGAGAGAGAAAGATACATGCCACATGGTGTCACTAATACATGCACTACAAAGTATCTAAACTAACATACTAACCCTTGAAAGCTGGTCACAGAACTACAACAGCAAGAGGGGGAGAAGGTGAGTGAGAGGGGTAAGAACAAAAAAGGAAGAAAGCACAGTCATCTATGCTGGTAGACTACGGGTGAGTTGGTGGTGGGTGCACTGTATTTGCAATAGCAGATGAGGATATGCACATACAATAACTAATTGAAAGATGTAAAAAAAAAAGTACGTAAGCATTTTGAGGAGAGTTTGGGCAAGAAGTTACATCTGTAATTAAACTTTGAGTAAAACCAAATATTTACGCAGACCTTTATTAGAGAAATGAGGGAAATTAGATTTGTCAGTTTTAGTCAACCCCTACAGCTCTAGCTGAACGTTTATTTAAACATTCTTACAAGTTAATTCACACTGCTATTTATCCTTTGCTCAATGCCAAACTCCACATACTGATATGCACCAACTAGTTCAAAAGGCCAGAAGTGAAAGGAAATGCCCTGGGACATTTAGAGTTGCTTGTGCCAACATACCAACCTTATACTGAATATCATGACTCACTACACTTTTTTGAACAGATCTGGTTTTGCTGAGTTTTCATCAACAGTATGCCAAGCGAGTACACTGTTCTCAGATTTCTGAAGTAGATGGGTAGAAAGTTGGTATGGTTATTATTTAGAAGACATTGTAAATGGATTGTGTTCTCCAATTACAACATAAAAAGGAGAACCAATCTGCAGTGAGCAGGAAACAAACAAGATAGAACACATTTCCATTTTTCAGCCTCCATGTGCTCTGTATTATTTCAACTTAAAGAGGGAAAGTTTACAGCTGATCATTGTATGTTTTGTTCATACCCTAAAACCATCACAGGGGAATTCACAACTTTGTCACACTGAGGAAAGAGAAACAATTGTCAGAGTTTGACATGTTTTCCAGTAAGAGAAAAAGCCACTTGCCAGCTACATATGGGTTCATTTTGGGTTCCCGAAAATGATAGCACATCAGCATGTCTTATGAAACTTGTACGTGGCATGTTATTATAGCCGTATATCATCGGGGAGAGAAAAAGTAATTGGTTTTCCTTGGAGTATCTCTAAGTTGATGTCATATTCAATAACCCTGTAGTGGAAAAATCTATATTTGATGGATGAAGTTTGGACTGTCTTTTGAGTGTAATTCCTCCTGTGCCAGCTTCCACAGGCCCCGGTGTACCTGTCATTCTGAGGTGAGTGTGTGGTATTTAGAAAATGCAATGCAATGCTACTTCTGCCAGATGACAAAATGCAGAAGAGCAACTTATCTCACATGCACAACAGTCTCATTCTTCATTCTTAACTATGCCATGGAGGAGCCCATCTAAACTTGGAACCCCACACTGAGGTCAGTGCCAAGGTGCTGTGTCAATCAATGCCGTGCGTCAGGAAGTGAGCATGGTGGCTACCCTCTCCAAGCTGAGGGTTTCGGTCTAGCCTTCAAAGTACAGGTTCCTAAGTGGGGCCTTGGGCACAGCACCGACACATCCTCTTCAAAACACCTTCTTGTCATAGTAAGTACTACTGCTGGATCTGATGGTAAAAACTAACAAAAGAAAACATATAGAGCTTTGACCGCACAAAGAAAAAGCCAACCTAGACATATGTTGTGACTAACATGTTTTGTTTTTTTTGGGAATCTGGGATCAGATCATCCTGTGTTAGATTAGCACTGATAACCTACATGCCCCCATCCTGACAGAATTACAGTCTGGCCTTAGGGTTGACCTCATGATGTCCTCTCTTAAGGTGTGCTACATCAGTTGGTTTGGACATTTAGAACTGGACCTGTTTGACCTCTTGTCCATATTTTGAAATTTGGACTTGTAACATGTGAGATACAAATTCATTTGTCTCCTGGAACTCTGTTTCCTGTATGACAACCAACCAGCACACATGGTTAGGGAAAAGCAACCCCTCACCCCACACACACTAGTTTGTTTGCCACTAATTTGAAATCTATGTAATAGAAACTTGACAAAGTCAATCTTACCTTTAATCAGAAGACAACACTGTTTAAACTGTTACCAGTTAATGTTACATTACACATTATTTACACAGATTACCTGAGAATTATTTAAGAGAACACATGAAAAAAAAAATCAAACTCCCTTACCAATTAGTAGAGCTTCTTTTTCTGATTTCAAGCCTTGGCTTCTTTTCTCAATATTGTTCTCTCGGTCTTGGTTGACCAATGCGACTGTCAACACATTGATTTCCTATAAAATGGAAAGATAAAAACCACGTAGGTGTTTATGTAGATTGCATGCATTTCAATAAAAGCTACCAGGTCTCTCAGACTCTCTAAAAGAGGTCATCACTTCCATTTATAACAGAAGATGAACTTTTATAAGGCATTGATCTATTTGCCCTAGAATAGAAAGTCACACTAAAAAGTAGGCTCCCAGAAAACCTAGTTACTTACTGCATTATTATTCCTTTAGAATAATGAGAAACCACTTACAAGTGAGACCATCTGGTTTGGTGCATATTATCTTACTCTGTGTGAGTATGTGGGGAAACAGAGCCTACCGGGAAGGTGAGATAGATTTGTTGTCAGGAGTACTGACATCAGGTAAGTCTATATCCTGAAAAAAGCACTTAACGCAAAGGTTGGGAAGTTCTTTTCTTGGGAAACTGAAAATGAAGAATTGCACAAAAATCCAGTAACACATGAACCATTAAGGCTGTATTAGTTTCAGGTCTTTAGATAGTCTTTTAAACTTAAAAATAGAAAAAGATTTAACTTCCAACCCTCCTAGTCTTGACACTAGGACTCAATGTAAAGAATGTTGTAATACAAAGTTCAGTTCAATGATCAAAAATCTGCCTATATGGTACAGCAGAATCATTAGGGTAGCTGAGTCTTATCAAAGGGAAATTTCCCACTAAGCTGGTTCACAAAGAAGGGCTAGTATACTGAGCAAAGAGTCAATGCCACTTTCCATCAAATGGTAGACTCTGCCAGGATAGAGGCTAGTTAGAGAAGGAGTGAAAACACAAAACAAAACATAAAATCCTGACATTTGTCAGTTGTTACCAGTATGCCCACTAAAAATCTGTGGTCCTTAAATCCTTTTCCCTGCATTGTTGCTGTCTCCATAGCTCTCCTACCACCACATCACCGATGAACCATCACCATATTCCCCGTGCTCATCCCTCCCTCGTGGTGTTCCCTTCCCACCCCTCCTTGGCTGTGTGCCTTAGTGCTGTGGTCATCTTGCTAATTTTGACTTTTTTCTTGAAATTTCCTTTAGAATAATGAGAAACCACTTACAAGTGAGACCATCTGGTATTTCTTTTTCCTTCTGAATAATTTCAGCTACCATAATCCTCTCCAGCTCCAGAGGATAGAAAAATGTTTTCTAAGACGATGAGTGAGTGAATGTGTGTGTGTGTGTGTGTGTGTGTGTGTAATCCCAGGGCTAAGGGCAAATGGTATCTTTAAGAAATGTGATCTGTTTACAGCCTGGATGATCACTGGAGCCAAAATGGACTTACTGAAAGAAGTTTGCAAACTACAAGCCTACATTACTTGTCCAAACTGATGGGGTGTCCTGGACCAGCATACAGTTGAAAATACAGGTATAGGGAGAGAAATGTACTGCAGGGAGCCGGCAGGAAATACAAGGCCAAAATGGACTGAACCACTCAAGAATGCAATTATTAGACACCCGCCCCCATGTCCAAATCTGGAGACAGAAGAAAGGGGGCTAAGTAGGCTCCAGGAAATGCTGTTTAATCGACTGTGTGTGTAAGGAGACAAGGAAACTGCTGTGGGAACACAACAGCAGGTACTCCACTGACTACAACTGGCATGCTCCTGTGTGGACACTGGTGACTGACTTGGAAACACCTCCCTGCGAAGGCCCCATGGTAGTCCAGTAGGCATGGACCCAGCATAGCCCCAAGACAGACGCCTCTATCTTTGCTTAACACTGTGTGTTTTGTCTAAAGTGGAGACTGAACTGCAATTTGGCTCTCTCAGGGGTTTGTGGTGGGAAGTGGCACAGAACTAGTGAAGCTGACATGGCAGCCTCCAGCAGTGCTTGCAAATTGTGCTAAGTTGGCCTCCAAAATCTCCAAAGTGGGAACCATCATTTCCATTAGAGTCAAAGGTTTTTAATCTTTTAATATTTATTGATGCATACAGAACTGGGGTACACGAGAGAGGTGCAGGGATGGAGAGAGGGTTCAACAGAGACAAAGAGGGGAGCAGAACAGGCAGATGGGTGAATAACACTGCTGAGGGGAGCAGTGGGCAAAATAGGAGAGGTCTGCCGGCACCATGTGGGTCTCCTCCAGGGTGGGATTGAACCCGCACTGAAGTGGCTGTGGCACTTTTACAGTGGTGAGTTTTAACCCACTGCACCATCAGGGAGGGCTTAGAGCCAAAACTTTTCCCCCAACCATATCGGTAAAAGATGGGGCTGAAAAACTTGGTGGAATGGACCGTCCCATGACCACTCAAAATCGTTCCGAATGACTAGGCGTCAAGAGCCTGACTTGGGCAGCATGTGACACACTCAGATTCTTATTGATAATGTCTCCAAGTGATTAAGATGGCTGTATGCTTGTGTCATTTTTCCAGAGATAAATTTAAAGTTCATATGGATGTGTTTTAGGGACTGGGCAAAAGTGATTTTTATTTTTTTTTTAGATAGCTCCTTGATGCACTGTTCTTGTTCCATTCTAGCAAACAGGGTTATTTTAGTGACTCATGAGTCATGAGTTTCTTAGAAAAAATAAAGCTAATTTGTCTTTTTCTAATAAGGTTGTTCAATTTAACAAGAAAATTAGTTATCGGTAGGTTGTGACATGGGGTAACCTACAGAGTACAAATTGTACTTTCCTTTTCTGTGTTTATATATGAATTTGCCAGCAAATCTACATATCATCCAAAGTTTGCCAAAACCGCTCCAACGTCATAGCTGGCTAACATTAAGGGTACCCACAGAACAAACGTAGAACTCACTAGCTCCTTAAACCTAAATGTTGTTATACTTAGGCTCTGCCTGTTCTTCCTTTAGTTAATAAACATTTATTTCAAGTACATCTATTGCATTATTTTACATAGGCCACATTATATTACAAAATACTACTCTTTGCCAAGAAATGTTAAGATTTGAGAATACTGCGTCCAGAGTGGCAAGTCTTGTGAAAGGGTCGATGAAAGAGAAAGCTTGTAGGAAAAATAAGCAGATGAAGCTGGAAAAGTAGTTCGTGATCAAGAGTTTGGACTTTATCTGAAAGGCTTAAGTGTGAGCATTCACCAGAGAAATTACACAAACACTTGCATTTTGGAATACTCCTTTGGGGGGGTCAAGCGAACCTGTGCACAGGGCTGCCAGGTGGAACAACTGCCATCAGTCTTTTTTTTTTTTTAAGTGTTCATGATGAGTGTCAACGTAAAGCTCTGATGAATCATCTTTCATTACATTGAAATCCTTTAACCTGACAGATGTGCAGAATGATTTGTCTACTGGATGTTCCAGAAAAGGTGTTCTAGAACTGGATATGAATAAAAGTGGATGGGTATAAAGGTACAGGGGGTAACTAAGGGAAACTTGTTACTGATGTACAAAGTGCACAGCAGGAAGGAAACAACAGGATGGGGACAAGTTTCCATTCGGTGAGATCAACAGGATTATGAAATAGTATTCCGAGGGAAGCGGTGAGAATGCTGTTCCCTTGAAGTGGTAAAAATCACTGGAGACTAGAAAATGCACAGTAGGTAACAGTTCTGTACTTGAAAAGGATAGACAAGGTTGGCTAACAAGGCTTTTCTCATTCATTCAATTTTCTGTAATTCTTAGAATGACTCAAAAAGGGCTGGAGGAGGAGGCTTCCAGTATTGGAAAGTGTGACGACAGACTTTTCTTTGGACTTCAAGAGCTGGCTACTTGAAAATTAGCTTCCGTAAGAGTTTCTATCAATAACTTTGAGAAAACAGTTTTTCTATGTAGAAAGACTCTTAATTCCTGAGTTAGAATTGATCTGTTTTTAGTTTGCTCCCCTCTACCCACCCAAATTCCCAAAATCCACCAACATGCTCCCCTACCTCATAAAGGCCTTTTGTTACTCCTTTTATTATTTCTTTATTCCTGTGGTTTCCTTACCTGTAGTGTTATTTTGTCTGCTACAAAGCTTCCTAACTATGTGGTAAACATCAGCTATGGCTACTATCTCACTGCATGAAACCTCAACTTTCTCATCAATCACCCCAAGAAACTGTCCTCTGAAAGATTTCCACTGACAGAATATATTTTCTGTGTCCTTTCATCGTGTGAAATTTGCTCTCACTGATATCAGCTCTTTTAAAACCATCTGCCTCAGTAACTTCCTTTACATAAGAGGTTCTGGATTTTTTTCCACCTGACTTTTCACTAGAGACTAAAAATCACCTCTAGGCTCTGCCTCTTCCAATCTACCTTATATGGTATTATGGGATCGCTTCCCTCTCGCCGATCTCCAATTTCAAACCCAGGATCTTTCTGGTAATTCATAAGGAAAAGTCAAATGCTTTGTGGTGTCTCATGTGAAAATGACAGTTTGAGCATGGTGTTTCAGATTCAACCCCACTAACCTAGTCTAGATCCACATATATAATCTTTTTAGAAAACCCTTTCCTCCTCTGCCTTCACCACTTCCTGCTCACACTTTGACGCACAGCACTGAGGCCCCGTATCTCTCAGAGGCATTTATTTCAGATCACTTGCAAGGTCCTTCATGTGAACATATGCCCTATATCATCTATGTAGCAGCTCATCACTTAAGACCCACTTAGAATTGACTTTGACATGTGTTTATTTCTTCAAGAAAACCACCAAGTGCTTTAGCACCACCAACATTTGCACAAGTGAGCCAGCATGGCTATGTGGAACACACACTCAACTCTGTCACTGTTATTTATGGACTGAAAAGGCAGAACACATACTAACACTCTGTAAAACATGGAGAATAACGACGTACATCACCCAGAGTTGCTGTGAAGACCACATGCTATGCATGAGATGATGCTTTTGCTAACTATCAACTTCTAGCAATCTAATATGGCACTATTTTAAAATTTTATTATTGTCAGGATTGAGTGGCTCCACAGCATGTGTGTGATACATAGGTAGGGATAGAATCCATACAAGAATCGGTCTAAGACCTTGACTACAATCATAAAAGTCTGTATACAGAAGTGACACATGGGAATGTTCACACAGTGCATAATTCTCTATTTTATGACTGTTCCATGACAATGTAATTATACTGCTGATTTTATAATTTTAAAATAAAAAGCCAATGATATGTCATTTTGAAGAGCTACACGGAAGCACAGCCACTAGATGACTATATCACTGAGTAACATTTTGGGTGACACTCTTTCCCACATGCTAAGTAGGAGACTAGCATGACTAGTAGGAGACTATGCTGTTGATGCTAGTACATCCCGTTAGGGGTCTTAATACCTGTTTTATGTATGTTGGTCCTCCTATGTTGGGTATATATATTTTTTTCTCATCTAGTTGCTACACTTGATACATTTGCCACAACATAATGTCCATATTTGTCTTATGTTACCTTTATTTACTTTGTATATATTTAAAAGATTTATTTATTCATACAGAACTGGGGTACATGACAAAGTGCAGGGACAGTAAGAGGATTCACCAGACTACTAGTTCAGGTAAACGGGACGGCTGTCAAGCTCTGCTGGTGAAGACTCATCCTGTCGATACTACACCTCCAGGCTCTCACCTCTTCTCTGCTTTGCTTGTCCCATGGCTTTGATCTACTGTTTGCTCATAGGCCCTACTATTTATTCACTCTCTCACTTGCTCATTCACTACCTTCTTCTAAGTTATGTCCTCTCTGTCCAGCAATTACCTAACAAAAATGGAACAGGACTGATTCTACATCATCTTCCTCTCCCCTCTACCTACTCCCATTAACTAGGAATATGCAGGGACTGAACCTATTCACGTTTTTCGACTAGTCCATTCACTACCTCTGGGCGCTGCCTAATGTGAATACACTCATCCACTTCATCTGATTTCTTCCTTACCCTCATTCCCAAGCCACTCCACCTAGCCTCTCCTTATTTTCTCTATTATTTTTAAGTAATTAATGTAGAAGTTTCAGCAGTGCATCATTACAAATCAACATCTGTATATACTACATTCAGTTCACCAGTAAAGCCCAATCCTGTCCTTCACCCTATAATTGATCTCTTTCATCTGATTTACTCACACGCCGCCTCCTTTTCCTTTTAGGAAACCACTAATTTCTAGGGGCTACTTTGAACATCACACTTTATGAAACCAGAGGCTCTGAGGACCATATTAAAAATGACCATCAGCTACTTCAATGTCCTTCAATCACGTATTTTTATCAAAGTACTAAAAGCAGTCCATTAAGAGATTTGCCAGTCTCCAGTACCTTCAAGGTATTCCTTGTACTTGGTGGGAGTGGGGGGAAAGGCAAATGGAGATTCCTTTATGGGTCAGTGGCTATCATAAACCAGTGGTTGATAACAGATTTTTATAATTACTGAAAATTTTTTGGTATCTTTTATTAACTTCTATAATTTTATAAATGATTCTAACTGTATAATTGTAATGATATATAATTACAAATAGAATATGATTATGTGATTGTAACTAGTTATTAATGTATTATACTTTCATTACTATTTTTAATGATTTCTTTTTATTGCAGACCATAACGGTTGGTTTGGACTAGTGAAAACGAGATAAATTTAGTCGCCACTGACTTGTTTTCTATCCTCTCACTTTTTCTATTTACACACAGAGAAATCTGAAGCAGAGATCTACAGTGTCTTCCTTTCAAGGTTCCATGCCTGTTCTGAGTCCTGTTCCTTACTGGGGGCTTTCATCAGAGTAAGGCAGCCGATTGCTAAAGTCACTGTACACTTATCCTGTTTTTCCAAGCCAGTAAAAGGAAAAACGAAAGGTGAAGGGGGAGATAAACAGCTTTAAAGCAGAGAAGTGAACAAAAGAATGAGAATGAGTAAGATCCAAATTTTTTTTTACAGGAGATCTCATTAATCCTCCACATTAACTGCGGCCTGATAGTCTTCTTTGGGTTAGAAGTTCCAAGGCCTCCCGGTTCTCATCCATTTCTGAAGCTTGGTACCGCCCTACGTAATCAGCCGCCTACCTGCGCTCTTGCCCCAGGAACCTTAACTATTCTGCATCTGTAGAAGGGGAGCCTCAGAGACCCAGCAGGCTTCGGTCTCCCAGACACTCCCAGTTTAACAGACTTGCAGGGCTCCTGCCCTCAGCCAAGACGCGGCAATTCATCATGACGCTCCCGCATCTCACTTGCTGGATGTTCCCTCTCACTGGGGCACATTTGCTGGATCCCGAGTACACACAGTATGTCCTCACACAGCTCCAAACTGTATTTTCTAACATTTCCAAGTGCCAAGAACAAAACAGGTGAGAAATGGCTATAAGTCATGGAAAGGATGCTTTAACAATAAGATACGAAACCTCAGAGTAGTTTAGGTGCCAGACAGAGCGCTTGTTTTGGTGGCCTTCTTTTCAGGTCATCCTTGGCTAGACTGACTAAAACCTACAGGGTGCTCACTACTACAGGTAGCATTTTTTTTTAAATATTCATAGATACAGAACTGGGGTACAGGCCAGAGGTACACGGATGGTAATAGAATTCACCAGAGATAAATTGAGAGAACAGGCAGATGGACAAAGTACACTGCTGAGGGGAGCAGCGGGCGGGTCAGAAGACATTTGCTACACCATGTGGGTCACCTCCAGTGCCAGGGATTGAACTGGCACTGAGTGGCTGCAGCTGGCTTGCAGTACTGCGCTCTAACCTTCTGTGCCACCAGGGAGGGTCCCACTACAGGTAGCATTTTACGAACTTCACACCTATGAACTCAATCTTTCTAACAAACCCATGAAATAAGTATGGTCATGTTCCCATTTGATAAATGAGGAAAGGCAGGCAGAAAGAGAGGCTAATGACTTGCTTGAGGTTACACAACTAACAACATGCATGTTTAGGATTCAGACCAATGCCGTTTCCCTCAAATTCCTGCTGGCACCTATTATGACTACGGATGACTAAAAAAGGCCTATTAGCACCAGGCTGAGTCCTGTGTTTTGAGGACTGCTCCTGGTCTTGGCCCTTCAGGGGCCAGAGAGGCTCCAGGCAGGCCCAGTGAAGCTGCTCACAATGGTGAAGACAAAGGATGGGAGGCAGGTGGGGGGCCCGGCCAGGGAACAAAATTCGCAGGGACCCTGCAGTTGTTGGCAGTGACAGCCTTCCTTTGGTCAAAAGACATGTAGCCATGCTCTGTGCTAGAGGGGAGGGCTTCAAAGGCTGAGCGCTATGGGGCCACAAAAGATGATAGGAGGACATGTCCCTCTGGTCTGGAAGCTGTGTGGGGAGGACATTTGAGATTCAAGACCACCCCAGAAACCAACTTTGGGCCACAATGGGGACTGACTGCAAGTGAGGAGGCTGGGGCTGTAGACCTTTTTCACCTGAGTATGTGGAACTAAGGTGACAGGAAAGAGAAAAAAGAATATGGATACTGAAGCCATTCTGAGGAAGAATAGACAGATGATGCAGATAAGCACAGAAACGCAGAAAGAACAAGGAAGTGACCTTGGAACACGTAAAAGTTCTGGACAACAGAGATGCTAGCATTTAAGCTCATAAGAGTAAGAAATACTGGTTCTAATACTTATGATGCACCAATAGGAAGGGACGGAAAGTTAGTGACCACCCCGGGCATGGCAGGAGAGGGCCTCTGCATCTCCTTCTCCCGCACAGCCCCGCTGAATGTTACCAGCACTCCTGGCCACCCTCGAGTGAGTCGCCACCCTCGAGTGAGTCTCCATCTGGACAGTAGGATCCCTCTGCTTGAAATTGTTTGTCTCTACGGTAACATGTCCTCATATCCTGGCACTGTCCCTTGAGTACAGCCAACTAGCATCTAATGCTTTTTAGAAAGGATAGTGGACTGCCAGAAATATTTATTGAATTAAATCAAATGAATCCATCACTTCTATATTAAGAGGGTAAACTTTCTGGGTGAAACTTACCGGTCATCACAGGATGTAGGTAGTACTCTAAGCCTGCAGTGACTTATAAGATGGAGAGTATATTTACGTATAAGATGGGGAAAAAAAGACAGTCTACAACTATCACTTTAGGTATTTTATATCATTGTGCTTCCTAAATAAATTTGTTCAACATCATTTTAAAATAATAATTTCTTTATTACCCTAAATGAAAGGCGAAAAGCATTTTTTAGCTTGTCTCTCAATATTTCCTGTTTTTAATTGAACATGAACTTCTTTGGAGACTAATAAAAGCCTACTTTTCCCTTTCTAAAATTTAAGACAATTCCCTACTTACGTTTACTTCTTAATAGCCTTTATGTTTTCAATACAAATACACACACATATATACACACACACACACATCTATACATGCGCACACACACATATTTTCAAGGTACAACACTTAGAAAATAAAAACAGAAATCTACAACCTAGACATAACAGTAGATACAAATACAGTGTTTACCTTCGTTACTTATAACCTCCTCCCCCATATTTAACAAATGTGTATACATATGCAGGTCTGTAAATATTACGTCGCTCAGTTCCAATTTGAAAAGTAGGATTATCCCACATATACTTTTAATAAGAAAACAGACTTTGCTAGGGAAGAATAATTTCAATTTTCTCATGTTTCCCATTAAGTAGAAAAAGCATCACTGCTGCGTGGACCCTAGTTTAATTATGTGTCTCACAGTTCACACCACGCTGAAACTGCGGTCTCCAGTTGGCTATCAAATGACTTTCTTTACGTGTACATTTGTGACATTCATATTAAATAAAAATGATCTAAAGAGTAAAAAAATTCTTTGGTATTCCAGTAAGCCCATTCATTGTTTAAAGTGTAAGTGATAAAAGTTTTAGCTTTACTCTGTGCCATGGTAGATATTACCGGAACATATACTTGATCTAGAACACAGTGGTGTTTCTCTCCCACATATATAAAAAAATGTAACTTGTGTGCTCTATCTACTCTAGCCCATACCCTTCATAGCCTGAAAAAGTACTGACATGAAAAATCCCCTCAACCAATAAAAATGGAGCAGCAAACAGAAGGAACTAAAGTGAAACACCTTTAAATGTATGTATGTGCATCCAGAATTAGTTGGTTTGATTTATCTTGTATGATACTGACTCTATTGCTGGTAAAGATTAATTGTATTATGGTGCTCTTGGCATGTTATTTTCCAAGTCCATTTCTCAGTATGACATTTCTTATTTTTCATTGCTACAGAACACCTACTATCATTTTCACCTGCTGAGTTTATGTTACTAATGATAATATTAAAATTTAGAGAGTTTTGACCTTTATAGTAGTAAATTAGGTAATAAGAATAGATGGGCTGCTGTCTGATAAATGTGAAAGACATTTAATTATTAAAGCAAAAATCAAAATGCACGAGGTTTACCAGGCATACTGTAAACATTAAATAGTCTTCCCCTTTCCCTACATACACAAATCAATTCTCCTCACTTCATTCTTGCATAGGCTACATGAGAAATAGTCGGAGCTTTAAGTGATCTGGATTGCTGATACATGGGATAGGATGGATACAGAATCCGGGGCCCTCCAAATAAATATGAATAATGACGACAATGGTAATACTAATAGTGCTAGCTAACTGTCTGGGAAGTGCAAGGTGCTGGTGCTATTATCCACATTTTGCTGGTAAAATAAAGTATCTCCCTAAATTCACATTTCTGGAAAGAAGTGATGCTAATATAGCTCCAGGCAGTCAGCCTCAGAGCTGTGACTCTGTACTGCCTTCGGTCCGGTTACCTCTGAGAATGACAACTAATCCTGTTCAAGTTTGTGGTCCAGCCCCCACACGTACTCACTTCCTTCCTCCCACACTAAAGTCACTCTTTGGTGATTTCTCTTTTCAGTTATCTGCTTGTCCTCAGTGGGTCGTGCATTCCTAGTGCAGAGTGATGGGTCTGGTGTTGCGTGTGTGTGGGCCACGCTGCTTGCCTATCCCATGATGCATGCGCAGACAGTGGCTCTCTTTGAGTCCACCGACCTTTTGTGTAGTCTCCAAATGAATGATTTCTTATGAAGGAGAGTCTGTCAATGAGCATATGAATATTTTCTTTCGGGGTTAAATAGCAGCCAACTCCAATATCTAAAAATATCTCTGGATACCTCAGTTCAGTATAGTTTCGTTGCAATCTGTTGATCCTCCATCACGGCTTTATTCATCAAATATTTATTAAACATCTATTCTGTGGCCGTCCTTGTGTTAGACTATAAGATTCAAAGATGAATAACAGTGATTCCTACTCTCAAAGAAAAAAAGAACCTAGAGGATAACAGTCATGGGATCGATTTAAAATCCAGGCTGGAATGAAATGTGCTTATCTTCATGGTTGCCTGCTGGTAACATACAGAGAAGTATTTGGATCTCTCACCCAAGCCAAGCAAATTCACAAACCTTTCAGGGGCTGCTGGCCACTCCACGTCAATTCAATCATCAATTGGTAAGTACTTTAAATATATTAACCTAAATCCCCATCTACATAAGATCACCACTGTGTTAGATTTTAGACACACATTACCTGCCCATATGACACTTAAGCTTTAGTTGAGGAAGCAGGTCTTTCAGATGGATTGTTCATGGTGTTTGGAATGATACTATGTGAGCCTAAGAAGATGGTAATTAATCTGGGCTGAACTGAGAATGAGGCCCCAAGAAATGGGAACTGAACTGGGCTTAAAAACTGGAGGAATTTGCATTGCTGGCAAAAAAGGATGACATGATAAATGGGGGGAAAGTTGAATTATCAATACAAAATCTAATTTAGAATTTTTAATGAATGGTACACCTAGCTTAACTAAACCTGTTGACTAAAGTCATTTATTCAGGGGAGCAGGCCAAAAGTTATCTTCAATACCAGGTCAATAGCTACTCTGTTCTTACCAGTGGGGCCAATTTGAATCACCTCTAAGTCCACAGTGGTTGAGCTGTATGTTATTCCTCTGTGTGTGCATAAATTCATGAGTTATGCAGGCTGAGTGCAACAGGGATTTACACCTGCATAGGACTGAGGGCTTTGCATAGATTGACCTTCTAGACTTTCCCATACTTCTGAGTCATCTTTCTCAAGGTTGGCATGGAAAGAAATTGCCTTTGCAAATTAGATTCTGAAAACTCATAAACATAAGCAGCTCATCAGTATACATGGACAAGACTGGAAATCGTCCAGACCAAAGAAGTCACTCTAATCTCATGGGGAAGCTGACATGACAATAAAAATGACAACATTGCTGAGCATCTCTCCTGCACGGGTGATTTCGGGGCCAGGGAAAGCAGAAATCTAGTAGAAGAACAAAACAAAACAACCAACCAAACACAAACCTCCTGCCAACAAGAAGCTACCAGGTGTTCCAAGGCTAGCGGATGTTTGGAGAGGAACCTGGGAGCTTTCTGAGATCAGGTGCCCTGGTCCCAGCAAGGTGTTGCTCACAAGGCTCCTGGTGACTTGGCGGTGACTTGGCATGCCTCTATGCTAGGGGTGGGGCGGGGAGACAGCAGGTCTGAGAACCATTTCTTCAGGAAAATCCTCTGGACTTTCTCTAAAGAACCTACCAGGTGAGGCTATTTCCCTTAGATCAACAGCTTTTTTTCAAGGCTCACTTTGGTTCTAGGTGTCTGACAACAATTTGTTAAAGCATGATGAGGTGGTTTACCTTATTTTTGCTTTTAAAAGTGTATCATTTTTAATGAGCGTAATAATGTTTTTTTGGGGGTTAAGTTTACACCTCTTCAAAGCATCCATCAGCTGCCACCTTAGTCCACTGGGATCCCTCACCCCTTTCCTCCCATCATACACATCCTACTTGTAAAATATGCCTTTACTACCCACCCCACTCTGGTAGCCCCAATTTTCCACTGTCAGATTTCTAGGGTCTGTTTTGCTTTATTTTGTCCATTCCACTTTTTACATTTTATATGCAACCTGTATGAGGGAGACATGGAGGGGATTCATGCTGAGGTGTGGCTGGCTGAAGACCTGAACTGTTGTGATAACCTAAGTTCAGTTAAAAGCCACAGATGCAGGAGGTGCCACCTTCTAGAAGGCTTGATGCAATGTGTGGTTAGTTGCATGAGGCTACAGATGGGATGTCTGGCATCTGGGTGAGCATCTGGCCTGGGTGACTCTCCAGAAGAGTGGGCAGGCCAGGAAGGAGGGAGGCAGAGCTGCAGAGGGGGTCTGGGGGTGGGGGTGGGGATTCCCACCTATTAAGCCCTACAGAGGGAGTAGAGAGAGGCTTCTTCATCAGAGCTGGGAAGACTTTTAAGGCTGAAAGATCAAAATACACTTAACTGAATAGTTGGAACACATTTCTTTCAAAGTCTAACCTATGTAGCTTTCTTTAGGAAGGTCACCAATATTTTATCTGCATGATGTATGATTTTTGCTTCAAATGCAAGAACCTTGTTTTGGGGTCAAGTTTTCATTAAGTGAGTATATTTCACAAACATAAATTACATCTTTGGTGAATGCAGATTTCACTATTAGTTGGCGTGGGTGATTTAGAAATGCTGGTGGGCGGGGAAATTTTCTGTCTCATTCTAGCTCCTTCCCATTTTTAATTCTTTCCCATGTTCCTACTTCATTTTATTCCTTGTTATCTTCCCATACTTTTCTTCAAAGAGGAGCCACAGTTGAGTGAGTTACCTGGCAATACGATCCATGAGAGCTGGAGGTCAGCAGTGTACAGTAGGAGGGAGTGACCTCCTTTTGCAACATGACAAAGGTATCTGGGGACAGCTCAGGAGTGCTGAGCCTCGGATCAACCTTTGAGGAACACCAGTGTCAAACGTGCAGTTAAACGAAGCTGGCCCCAGTCTCATCTGGTACATTTCGCACCTCTCTCCTTCTGGTCTCACATCGGGTGAGCAGAAACTAAAGGTGTGGAAATTACTACAGAACATTTAATATTCTAAAAACCATCACCATCCAGGAAATCCAAAAGCTCCAAATAATGTGTAGGACTGGAAAGAGGTGAACCTTACCTCTTGGGGAGCCCTTCTACTCCTCATGGTTTTCAGATCACTAGCAATGGTGACATGTCAGAAGGAACTAAAGCTGCACAAGGGACGCTATCTCCTGACTCTCCCTTACGACACACTACAGCAATTGTCACATCTGTCTACCTTTTGGTCTCCTGGGTTTTTCCACAAAATTTTCTATTTATGCTTCCTATTCACTTCTGCTCAGTATACAGCCAGTGCTAAGCTGTGTCTATGAGAAACAGGAATACTATAAGACCTCAAGGTTTATTAAAACTTAAAATTTTGGTTGTGCTTGAGTCATGTCTGTATATGTATCTATTGTTGATAGAGTGGGGATCACATGCATCTTCTTGGCCATATTAGAACTAAAAGCTTAATTTTCTGTTTGGAGTTATAAGAACATTTGTTATTTGAAATAATCCCTGTCTTAGTCCCATGCATTCTCTTGGGAGGGTGGACAAATCTCACTTGGCAAGGGACTGCCTGACTCTCCGAGCCTTGGCTTGGGGGGTCTGCAGAGAGAACAGGCTGCATATTCTCAGCCCAGAGAAAACTGCTCACACACACCCCCCTCCAAAAAAAAAAAAATTCATCTCAGTGTTACTTTCTCAATTATTTTTAAGTATACGTAGACTTTCTCTTCAGTATTCAAATAATCTGTGAATTGTATCTTTTCTCCTGCATTCTTTGTAGGTGGTAATGTCCAAATATTATTATTGATGGTCTATTTCATCACATACTTGTACAGGTTGAAATTTAATTTTTTTTTAAGATTTATTTATATGGAACTGGGGTACAGGCCAGAGATGTGGAGGGTGAGAGGATTCACCAGGGACAGAGTGGGGAGCAGAACAGGCAGATCAGCGAAGTACACTGCTGAGCGGAGCAGCGGCCGGGTCAAGCCGCGCCATGTGGATCTCCTTCGGGGCAGGCGGGAACCGAACTCATGCGTAACTGGCTTTAGCTTCTTAGTGCTGTGCTTTAACCGGCTGCGCCACCAAGGAGGGCCCTGAGTTTTAATCTTTTTAAACAACCACTGGAGCTCCCTCTGTTCCCTAAATCCCAATGGAGAATAGAACCATTTCAAAAGTACTTGACAAATGGCACCCAAAAGATGGCAGGGGTAGCCATATTTACATAAGGTAAAACAGGTGACAAGACATTGATGTGCACTATAGAATGATGAAGGGGACAGTGCACCAGGAAGACATAATACTCATTAACATATACTGACCAAATGAAAGTTCATTTTAAAATACATTAGAAAATTACTAGCATATCTGAAAAGAGACATTGGAAAAAATACACATGTGGTAGGAAACTTCAACACCCCACCCTCACCAATGAAAGATCAATGAGTCAGGGAATAAACAAGGGAATAACTGCCCCAAACAAAGATCTAGATGATATGAGCCTACCAGATACCTATATGCCACCACACCCTCTTAAAACTGAATACACATTTTTTCTCATGTGCACAGAGATCATTCTCAAGGGTTGAGCATACACTGGGTTACAAGACAAATGTCAACGAGTACATGAAGACTGAACTCATACCAAATATCTGACCACAAAGGTATCACATTAGAAATCAGTTACAGAAAGCAAGCAAACAGATTTCCCACTCCATGAAAATTGAACAACATACTTCTGAGGGTTGTTGGAAAAGGAAATCAAAGATTAAAAAAAAAAAAAACCTTTAAACAAATGACAATGAAGACACATTGTGTCCCCCCAAATGTGTGGGAGACAGCAAAACACAGTAAGAGGAAAGCATTTAGCAATACTGACCCACATTCAGAAACAAGAAAGAACAATAAGAAGTAACCTAATCTCCTATCTTAAACTACAAACAGAACAACAACAACAACAACATCAAAAACACAAAAGGCAGTAAAAGGAACTAACAAAAATTAAAGTAAGTAAATGGAATAGCAATAAAATTAATAGTTGAAAAGATCAAAGAAACCAAACTCTGGTTCTTTGATAAAATAAATAAAACAGACAAACCTCTGGGTTAGCTCACAGGGAAAAAGGAGAAAACTCAAATCAGGTCATAAATGAAAGAAAGGTTACAGACAGCAAAAATCTAGGGAATAGATCACTATTAACATTTATATGCAAACACATTCCAGTCTAGATGCCATGGACAAATTCTTAGAATTACACCATCACCCAAAGCTGAAAAAGTAAAAAATCTGAACAAATCCATTACCAGCAGCAAAACTGAAACAGTAATCAAAACTCTTCAAAAAAAAAAAAAAAATCCAGGCCCAGATGGTTTCATAAGTGAGTTTCCAAGAATTCCAAGATGAAATAATGCTTATCCTGCAAAAACTCAAAACGTTGAGAAAGAATACCACGAAAAAATTTTATAAAGCCAGTATCACACTAATAGAAAAACTAAACAAAGACAACACACAAAAAGAAAACTATGGCCCCATCTCCCCCAAAGAATACAAATGATAAACTCCAAATCCAACAATGCATTGAAAGGATTATATACCATGACCAAGAGGGATTTAGTCTAGGGATACAAAGATGGCTCAACATCTGAAAATAAATATAATTCACTACATCAACAAAAAGACAAGTAAAACCAAATAATCATACTAATAGAGGCTAAGAAAACACATGATATAGTTTAACATCTATTTATGATAAAGACCCTTGAAAATCTTAAGAAAAAAGGAGTATGTCTTAATGTAAAAGCCATGAGAAATTCACATCTAACGTTCTTTTACTTAGTGAAAATCTAAAAGCCTTCCATTAACATCTATAACAAGAGAAGGTGTCCACTTTCACCATTCCTTTTCAGTATAACACTGGTCCTAGCTAGAGAAATTAGCTAGGAAATTAAACATAAAAGAAATCCAAATTGGGAAAAAAGCAAAACCGTCATTATTTGCATATGACATAATTAATACAGAGAGAACCCTATGGAAAAAAAGCCTATGTAAAATTAATATAATAATCCACTATTTTAGTAAAGAGTAGCAAATTAAAAATAAAAAATTAAAAATCAGTAATCTTCCTATATGCAAACAATCCATCTGAAGAGGGAGAAATTAAGAAAACCATCCCATTTACAATTGCACCAAAAAAAAAAAATAGATATCTGGAAAAAACCTAACAAAGAATGTGAAAGACAATTACAAGGAAAATTGCAAAATATTCTTAAAAGAAATGTAAGCCACAAAGCAATGGAAAGATATTCCCTGCTCATGGATTGGAGGAATCGATTGGTAGGGTGAAATGGCCACACTACTAAAAGCAATTTGCAGATTCGATGTAATTCCAATAAAAATCTCAATGGTGTTTTTCAAAGAAATGGAACAAATGTTGCTGAAATTCATATGGAATCATAAAAAAACCCTGAATAGTCAAAGCTCTCATGAATAAAAAGGGGAAGAACAATGGCATTACATGCCCAGACTTCAAACTACACTACACAGCCATAAAATAAAAACAGCATGGTATTGGAACAAAAACAGACACACAGAACAATGGACTCAAATTGAAAGCCCAGAAGTAAACCTACATGCATCTGGACAACTAATCTATCACAAAGAAACAAGAATGAATAGTGGCATAAGGAAACTTTCTTCAATAAATGGTGCTGGGAAAACTGAACTGCCAGATACAAAAGAATAAAACTAGACTACAATCTCACATGATAGAAATAAATCAACTCAGAATGATCACAGACTTAAATATAAGACCTGAAACCATAAATAATATAGCAGAAAACACTTCCAGGTATCTACCCAAAGAACATAACAAACATTATTTTAGAAGGAAACCTGCAATCTGATGTTTATTGTACTTCCATTTACAATATCTTAGATATGGAAATAATCCAAATGCCCCTAAACATATGAATGGATCAAGAAGATACTGCATATATACACAATGGAATACTACTCAGCAGTCAAAAAGATAAATCCATGCTATTTGTACCAACATGAATGGAACTGGAAAGTATTATAAGTATTATAATGTGCAAAGTAAGTCAGAAAAAAAAAGAATGGTTTCACTTAGATTTGGAATATAGAGAAACTGAACAAATGGTTAGAAAAAGATAAAACTTGCAAGCTGAAACAGAAGTGTTAAAACAGGAAGGAAAAAAAATGTCAAAACAGGAGAAGGAAGATTATAGGGGACAATGGTGGTGGACCGTGGGTGTTATGGTGATGAGTTAACGATGGGGACTGTACCTGAAAATATCAGGTACTATCCCAAAGCAAGGATATAAGCATATAAATAAATACATTTAATATAACAAAGGTATGAAGCTATGTACTTATATTAATGTTCTAAGCTAACTTTATGTCAATAAAATGGTTTAAGAATAAAAATAAAATACAAATTTAAAACATGGGGTAGTATTAATGTGTAGTTTTTTAAAATGTTTTCAAGTTGACACAGCTATTAATATAAAACAGACTCATACATATACCATGTTTTCTATAAACTCCCTGATAAACAAAGTAAAACTAGTAAGAGATACACAAAAGAGAGAGAGCTAAAGAAAAACTTCACTTCTATAGGAAAAAGAGGAATGAAGGAATTATAAAACACCCAGAAAAAACCAACATATACAACCAATGAGTCAAAGATGAAATCTAAAGACAAAGAAAATTTAAAAAGAAACTTGACACAAATAACTACCAAATGAAGACACAGAGGAACACACCATAAATAATTGAACAAAACTATGAAGGAAAAACAAGTGATTGAAAGGTGGGTAAATTAACAAATATACTATTAAAGAATATTCACTGCACAGTGTTTGCGACAGTAAAAACAGTATTTTGAAGTCCCACCTAGGGCGGGATTAAATAAACATTAGCACATCTGTAGCATGAAATACCTGGCACTCAGTAAAACTCATATTAAAAAAGAATTACGCCCTCCCTGGTGGTGCAATGGGTTGGGATGCAGCACTGCAAGCTAGCCACAGCTGCTTCAGTGAGAGTTCTATCTCCGGCCCCAGAGGTGAGCCAAAGGGCACAGCAGACCTTCCAGTCTCGCCTGCTGCTCCCCTCGTCGATCTCCTGTTCTGCTCCCCACTCTGTCTCTGGTGAATCCGCTCACTACACCTACACCTCTGACCTATATCTCCATAAATAAATAAATCTTTGACAAAAAGAAAATGTTGCACTAAAAAAAAAAAATTACTATAAGGAAGTGCTTCTTATTTACAAGGGAAAAAAAATAGGCTTATAAAATTGCCCATATAATATCTTTAGGTAAAAATGTATATACACATACCCAATGATGAGAAAATACCAAGTATGAACACCAATTTCTTCTTAAAGATTTACTTATGCATTCAAAATTGGGGTACAGGCCAGAGGTGCAGGGATGGTGAGAAGATTCACCAGAGACAGAGTGGGGAGCAGAGCAGGCTGACAAAGTACACTGCTGAGGGGAGCAACATGCAGGTCACTTTTGGGGTGGGGATCGAACTCATGCGAAGTGGCTTTAGCTTCTTAGTGCTGTGCTTTAACCCGCTGCGCCATTAGGGAGGGCCCTGAACACCACTTTCTTAAGTGATGAGATTGTAAGGGTACTTTTTTTCTTTTTACTTTTTTATACATTTTCCAAATTTTCCACTTTGAAGATACGAGCATTTATATCATGGGTACAGAAGAGTTACCGATCTTCTGTGCTATGCATTGCATGCTTGTGCACCAAGTAGCATTATTTTCACCTTTTGGGGAAAGTACATTCATTTTCCAAAACAAAAAAACAAAAACTTTGTTTCAGGTCTTGGAGTTAGCAAAACAGCAAAGCAGTTCATACACATCTGAGATTTATTTCCCCTTTATTTTATTATTTATTTCCCTTTATTTTCACTTCTCTATACCCAACCTGTCAGCTTTGTTAACCTGCACTAATATTGTCACATGCTTCACATCCCATCACGGCCAAGCAAGTTCAACCAGCTCCTGTCCTGTCATGAAGGACGAGCAGCAGCCACTGAACAGGTCCCACTGTGGGAACACGTTGCCAGTGGCGGGGGGGGGGGGGGGGGGGTGGGACTTGGTAAAGAAACTGCTCTGGAGTGTTGCTGGGACACCAAAGCACTAACCACAAAGTCAGTCTCTGATCCTTCTCTGGAGCCCTGCACATGCTGGAAGGTGGGGTCCACAATCGGGGTCTCTTCTGGTCCTTAGCCCTTTCCAAGGGTGCTGGGTTGGGGCATGTGTGGATTTCTTCCTAATGGACATGGTTTGTGGTTAATCCCTAGCAGGAAGGCAGCTTCCAGGGGGTTGGGTGTTGAAGATGGGGAAGATGCCTCAGTGGGAGAAAAAACAATGTTACGGGAGTGACACCTGGAGGAAAAGGCCAAGTTCTGGGCATTTGATATTTGCCCAGTCACGAAGGGCTGGGTAAGGAAAATACTAGTCTATGAAAGGACTCTACCTTCTTGAGATCACATTCTACAGAGCATGGGTGACCTCAGAGAGCTGCAGAGTTGGGTCCAGCTCTCTGCGAAGCAAGGCAAAAAATAGGTACTGATTTTTTTTGGTTGAGATTTTTAGAGTCTTTTCACTGTGGTATATATATACATATATATATATATATATATATAAAGTTCAAAAACTCACATTTATGTGGATAGTTGATCTACGACAATGGGTCAAGACTATGAAATGGAGAAAGTCTTCAACAAATGGTGCTGAGGAAATTGGATAGCCCCATCCAGAAAAAATGGAATGTGACTACTTTCATACCATGGACAAAAGTTGACTCAAAATGAGTAGAGAATTGGATGTAAGACCAGAAGCTATAAAATACATAGAGGAAAATACAGGTCAAACACTCCATGGCACTGACAAGTGATATCTTTGAGGCTTTAACTCCAGTGGAAACAAAATCAAACATAAACAAATGGCACTCCATCAAATGTAAAAGCTTCTGTACAGAGAAAGATCTTTATTAAAATAAAAAGACACTCTGCTGAATGGGGCTGATATCCAAGATTTAAAAGAAGTCATGCAAGCCAACAAAAACAAAATACCCAACTGCAAATTGTTAGAAGTACTACATGGACATTCCAGAGGGCACACTGATGGCCAGCGGGCACACTGATGGCCAGCAGGCACACTGATGGCCAGTAGGCACATGAAGAAATGTTGTCACTACATATCAGGAGTGCAACTCAAAGCCAGAATGAGGGACCACCTCATCCCAGGAGAAAGGCACACAATAAAACACCAGAAACAATAAATGTTGGCGAGGATGAGACATAAAGGAACCCTCATATTGCTGGTGGGATGAAGGCTAGTCCAGGCCCTCTGGAAATCAGTTTGGAGGTTTCTCAAATTATTACAAATAAATCTTCCATATGATCCAAAGTCCTAATCTTAGGCATTTATACAAAGAGTGAGAAAACATGAACTTGAAGCACTAACTCCCATTTCTATGTTCTTTGCAGCCTTATTGATATTATACAAGTCACACAAATAACCTTGGTGTCCAATTGTAGGAGTGAGAAGCACTATTTTCTTTTTTAAAGAATTCTTGCCATTTGTACATGGGCGGAACTGGAGGCAATTATGCTAAGCAAGAGAAAGGCAAAGACAAGATGATTTTACTCATATGTGGACAACAAGGAAACAAACTGGCAAAACGAAACAAACATAGCCTAGAATGTGACTGCAGAATAGAGGTTACCTGGGTGGGAGGCAGGGATGAAAGGATGTGGACCAAGGAGAGAGAGGCCCCCAGAGGACTAGGGAAAGTGACTGCTTTGGTGGTGGGTGACATACAGCTGAGGTGTGCACCTATTCCACTAAATCATGCATGATGTTGTAAACCCATGTTACCTGAATAAAAATGAAGGATTTTATTGTAGTTCTCAGCTTTCTGCAGTATAATTAATAATGTTTTAAGATATTTAAAATGCATGTCATGATGAGTTGATGTACATATACATTATGACAGGATTCTCTCATCAGTTAATTAGCACAACAATCAACTCATTTATCATTTTTTCTTTTTGATGAGAATATTTAAGTTCTACTCTTGCAATAAATTTCAGAAAGATATTATCCTTACTTCTGGTCACTGTATGTGCATATATGTTACTGTACCTAGTAAAAAAGTCCCTTTGAAATTGCTGGCAAAGCTGAAGGCTGCTGACTGCAGCTGTGAAGGAATTGAAGCCACCATTGCGCTTCACTGGGGCGCATGACCCTGACCTTGAAATCCATGCTCTTTCTCAGGTATCCTTAGGGTGCTCACCCAATCAGAGGGCATGGCTTCATTTTCTACAGTTTTCCAGATCCCTGCTTTATCCAGGAAAATGCAGAAACACATTCCAAGCCAAAAGACATTCCTATGTAGGGAGAAAAAATTTCATGATGGATCCTACCGACCAAGTTGAGGTTAATCTTAAGTAGATTTCACAAGGCTGTTCCTAGGCCTAGAGCCCTGAGCAGGGCCTCCCAGACCTTGCCACTTAGTGGGGTGCTGGAATGTGATACCCACATAGATGCTGCTGCTCATGAGCAGACACCAGTCTGGAGTTTCAGTCACCCCAGACCCTGCCTGGCCTACCCATGCATCATAGCCCTCTCACCAATCTCTCCCCTCCATGGAGGCAATCTGCCCAATGAAGCTCTCACCAGATAACAGCTGGAGATGTGCAAAGTATCACCTCAGCCCAGTCAGCCCACTGAGCTAGTGACCTAAAGGCGAACAGTGAGCCCTGTTGCAATGAAGTGCAGGACAAGGAGGTTTGGTGAGGGCAGAGCTGGCCAATAGGGGGCAGGTCCACAAGGGCCAGAACCAGGTCCACACTAGTCAGTGGAGCCTGGCACATGCCTAGCAAGTGAAGGATGGTGTGGCAGAGATGCCCACATGCACTGATCACCTCATACTACTAAGCAGTGTTCGCCAGGACCCCTTCAGACACAACGATCTTCGTTTTTGGACAAAAACAGGAACCCATGATGTTGGGGTACAGGTTATTGGGGAGCTATCTGGACAGCAGGGGCAGAGCGGACAGCAGGGGCAGAGTGAGGACTGCCACCAGGCTGTTTGGTGCCCAGATCTGCGGCTGCCTCCCTCATGACTACTTGACTTGTTGAGCAAAATCTGATGGTGGATGGTGTTGGAAGAAAAACTGGGGCACGCTGCACTGGCAGAGGGCTATGGGAGATGGTATGAAGATAAGACACCCAGGGGCTGGAAGAACCTTGTTTTTGTTACGCTCCTGTTCCCTGGTTGAGTGCTCATGGTCCCTCTGATCCAGTCTGTGGGAGGGGATCCGCGTGTTGACATATTCCCTTCTGTTTCATCCACTGTCTCTACTTCAGATTGGGGACCCTAAGAACAGGCAGCAGGTGGTTATGGGAGGGAAGAAAGCATCTGAAATGTCTTTGCCTTTGTGAACATGGTTCCATTTCCCACCTAAAGGATAAACCACTTTCTAAAAGTGTGCAGAGAATTCTGGCACTTCGGAGGTTCTGCCATATATGTATGTCACAGGAAACATGGTGAACAATAGCTTTCTGGGGTGGTGTACTAAACTTGAAGAATGTTCTTCACACAGTATCTCTTCCATACATTCCCAACATCTTTACTCTTGACAGATTTAAAGACAACTCAGAGGATTTACTTTGTTACGGAGGTGAGGTGAAAAACGGAAAAGTCGTTCCTCTTTTGTGTTTCTGTTTTATTGTTGGGTGGGAGAAGTGTTCTACTTGACAAGCAGTAACCTTCAGTATCACAAATTAAACCTCTTTACTGATTGCAAATGATTTTTCCTAGTCCACTATGTATGCGTAAAGGCGCCCACAGAGGGTGTCTGCCAGCAGTTTTTCTACATCACAAACATGGATTGGAGGGAAAACTTTTTTATCTAAACTGTTGCATAAATGGCAGGCTTCAGCTTCCCCTTTATTTCATTCCTCCCAACTTGTTTCTACATTACTCAAGCCCTCTCCCTTGCCGTCCACTTTCTCAGTAAGTGTTGACATGGAAGGTGGTGATACCTATAGGAAAAAGGGTCATCAGAAAAGATAAAAGAGGAGAACAGATTATTTTTTTTTCTAAATTTTGAGATTTTGATGTCTGTTCTACCTAATTACCAGTGACTCAACTAGCTATCCAGCAATTCCAAGGATTAGGAACAGAGACTAAAAGGAAATTCTTAACTTTGCTTATCAGGAGACAAAATTGGGTCTGGAATAGTTGAAATTGCTAGAGGAACTATGCTAAAGGCTAGTTTTAAACTTGGGTACACTTCAAAGGTGGGACTGCCTTGCTGTCATTAACAGAGCCAGTTCCAAATCAAAGAGAACTCTATTTAAAATCAGCAGTTGCCACTGGAAAGGAAGGCATTTGTAGTGGATCTCAGTTGCTGGCTCTACTAATTTTAATTTAGCTTCTAGAAAATTCTTCTCAGGGACATGAGCGTGCAGACCTAGTGATATGGGGGCAGGGATGAGCTTTCTAAGTGGAGCTCAAATATAACAAATAGGGTGTTGGCCAAATATGGGTGCTGTTCGATACAACATATTAACAATAGAAAGTCATACAAACAGATCAAATCTTAGTGTGGTTAGTATCCTATAAGACAGATAACACTTGAGAACAAAGCAAGAGTAAATTGAGAGACTAGCCCTATCTTTTATGGATCTCTTCAGGAGGACTAATGAAAACATTCAGTGTATCTCCTTCACGTGAACATTCTGACTGCCAACCAATTCTGTAACTCTGAAGTTCCTGCCAGACTTCATGACACCACTATTAATATACAGAATCCCCCAGAAACAAATACAAAAGTTACAGAGTAATATTTATGGGCATTATTTATAATACTAAAAAAATTGGAAAGTTAAATGCCTGAAACATAGGCATGTTGTTGAATTAATTCTTATTTACAATATGTAGGAATCATGTCTTTAAAAAACATTTGGAGGATGAGAAAAAATACCTATATCATCATGAAAATTCAAGAGGTACAAAACTGAAGATAATACGATAACATTTATTCATTTATTTATAAGTTTTCCCCCTCTGGCCATATACACACACAAGACTGGAAAGAACTAAAATAAAATATTAATAGCAGCTTTCTTTGAACAAAAAGAGACTAACTTATTTTTCTTCTGTATTTTTAAAAATTTTCCAATTTTAGTCAAACGTTTCCACTTTACTTTTGCTAATAACATATGATCTTAAGAAGCAATTATCAAGTGTCACAAAAATACCCAGGTAAGGCAGCACCATTCTACTATATAATTATTAACTGGTGTTAATATCTAAAGTGCCTGCCCCTTATGTGATGTTATATAACAACAACAACAACAACAAAAATCTGTATTTCTCAGTCAATAACTTCTGAGCCAGAGGACTTAAACCTTGTGAACTGCTTTAAAATTCACCCTGTCCAAAGCACTACTTTGCCAGACCAAAAAATTAATATGTACCATTTCTATAAGTAAATAATTAGCCATCAAAAAGAGAAATAGAAAAGCAATCCCATTTACATCCACATGAAAAATAAATAGCTCAGAATAACTTTAACCAAGGAGATGGAAGACCGGCATATTGCAAATCACCAGGCATTGTTCAAATAAACATACAAAGAAATGGAAAGCTAGTCCATACTCATGGATTGGAAGAATTAACATTATTATAACAGCAATATAACTGAAACCAATACAGATTTGACTGCAACTGCTATCAGTTGCTTCTACACAGCAAAAGAAATTATCAAAATGAGAAGCCATCCTAAAGAGTGGGAGAAGATATTTGCAAATCATATCCAGCAAGGGGTCCATATCCAAAAATATATAAAAACCTCATGTAACTCAACAACAAAAAGACAAGCCATCCAATTAAAAAATGAGAGGATCTGAATAGGCCCTTCTCCAAAGAAAATACATAGATGGCCAGCAGACAAACCTGAAAAGATGCTCAAAATACCATATTTATATGAAAATATAAATGAAGACAATAATAAAATGTCACCTCACATGGGAGGAGGGAATTACTTAAAAGACAAGAAACAAGTATTGGAGAAGGTGTGGAGACAAAGGAAGTCTAGTACAATATCAATGGGCATATAAATAGGTACAACTGTGAGAACAGCATTCCTTAAATACTGTTAGAAGTAGATGAAGTAGATCCTGTGAATCAGATAATACTAATTTTCCAAGAAATATTAGTCATTAATGTTCACTGTAGAATTATTTACAATACCTGAGAGCTGCAAACAACTTATGTGTTCCACAACAAATGACTGAATGAAGATGTATCATATAGTTACAAACATGGAATACTACTCAGTGATTAAAAAGATAAATTCCTGTCATTTGCAACATAGATCTAGACGGTATTAGGCATTACCATATGAAGTAAGTCATATGGTAAAAGACAAACACTGTATAACTGCACTCATTTGTGGTATACAAAGAGATGAAACAAATGAAATAAAACTTTTAGACTATAGGCAAATTAAAGTTTACCTGTGGGAAGGGGGGAGGATTGAGTTAGAATTAAGTGGTAAATTTAATGTATATATAGACATTGATATTTAATAGTGCATACCAAAAACATCCATGATGTCATAATGCAATGTTACTTCAGTAAGAAAATTAAAGTATAAAAAATAGAGTTTTATCTGTAAAGCTAAATGTTTTCTCTAAAAAGGACACAAGATATCCTTTCACTTTTTCCATGTAATAGTAAATGCCTTTAGCCATGTCTCAAAGGGCCTATGGACCAGATACGGTGTTAGGCTTGTCTTGTGTATAACACCTGACTTGACTCAGTCAATAGATGAGTTCATAAACATAACAGCCCAATCAGATAGATCCTTGCAACTACAAACTTCACCCACATCTGTGATCTCATTTGTGTCTCACAATGGACTTGAAAGAAGAAAAAGTAGGTAATACCATCCTTATTTTACAGACCAGGAAATTAAGAACTGCCACTTTTTCTGGCTTACTGATTTAGACAGCAGCTTCCTGGGAAGGCAAAGAAGGACAAATTTCCAAGGGGGCACGTATGAGAACTCTGGTTGTGAATGTGGGAGCAACATGTCTCTGGGAGACAACCCCGGACAGGGGTTTTAGGTTAAAGATGTGGATGATAAAATATTGGAATGGGAAGACAAGCTCCACGTAGGGCATGCGATTGCTGATAGATGCTGTTTGAATGATTTCCAGCTTTCTAGTTTCAAAGTCAACAAAAATCCACACATCCAGAAAGCCCCTGTTAATTTATCTTGCACAATGAGACCACAATAATAGCATGTGAGGTTTTCTCCTGTCTTAGCTTTGTACACCATCTTAAGTTTTTGAGGCAGGCTTTGTTTTACAAATGAGACAAATAAAGCTCATTGGGTTAATAACTACCAAAGTTTTATTTCAAGCCACATCACGTCATGCTGCCTCAGATCCGCATCTACTCACCATCTCGTGTATTGCCCACATGGTCCTTAATTCTTCAACAGGACTGTAAGTTCTTTGAGGGAAGGCAGCGCACCTTACATTTCTTAGCAGAGCTCCATGTACACAGAAGTTTCTCAATAAAGTTCAAACGCTAAATATCTCTTTGGTAGGAACAGAAATTACTAAGCGGAATTTTTGGGTAGTCTGAATGTCAGGCTCTCTGCTTCACGTAATTAAAGCAAGAGAACACAAGATGCATTAATTTCTCTTAGCTCTTGCTTAATCAGGCATTCATCACCATGTTTGATTCCATGTTATATGAAAAGAGGTGCTTAGTAAGCATTCTGTGTGATGAGGCCAATCAAATATATCCAGATAGCAGAGACAGTTTTGAACGGCAAAAATAACCATCAAACATATGGGGAGACGGTGATGTAGATCACTACATGGCATAACATCCAACCCGATAGTAAAGAACTTCCAAGCAAAGGGACGTTTGCCTAATTTGGGGCAGGTGGTTCAACAAGAACACTCAGAGAGAAGCCAGGTCACACTACCAGGATCTTGCTGGGATTCTCTGTCAAGATGCAAGGTCACCAACCCTGCCACTGCTCTGGGTCAGAAACAGAAGCGAGGTCCACTTTCCTGGACTTTCTGGAAGAAGGGCTTTGCTCTGAAACCTCTTGTGCATAGCAGTTATTCCATTACTAACTTCATTGAGAGGCAAGAAGTAAATATACATGCAGTACACAACGTATTACCCTGATGGGTCACCTTCCATTTGTCCTGCCAACAAGTATCATTATAGGTTTGAAAATATAAAATTCGTGGAGCTCAGAATTTGTATGGCAGAGATTAACCGAAGCACACTGTGTAACCTGAGCTAATGACAGCAGTAACTGACTATCATATTTTATTGCAGCCACTCAGTCATCTCAATAAACCACTGAGTGGCAGGGATTATTTTCTTTTTGTTAGAAAGCCTCACAGACCTGAGGGCATTCAACCAACATCAAGCAAAACAAACAAACAAACAAACAAAAAACAAACAAAACAAACAAAAAAGCAAATGCCAGGCAAGTGATACCTACATTTGTGTCCTCGTGGCTGTGACCATTTGTCTCAACCAATTCCTTGGTGCCTTTTAGCTGCAAAAAAAAAAGAAAACCCAAATCAGTAAGCAAGCATATTTGTTACTAGCACCCTGTTAACTCGGATTTCTCTGAGGTTGCACTTTATAAAACTTCCTTGATAAAAAAAAAGAAAAAAAAAAGATGTAATTCTAATGAATCTCATGGAAAACAGTTTGACACTGTATTTTATAAAACTTGGTGTCTGGGAAAAAAAAATGGGCCTTGATCATTATTTTTTAAAATAATAAGATTAGAAAGCAGTACCATAGGCATAAAATGTATAGTTGGTTCCTAAGAATAATAAATGATTTCATTTCCTTGTTGTATTGCTATTAATTTCAACTTTGCAGTGTTCGCAAGTTGCCACCAGCTAAATGATGTTACACTAACGATACTGGTGAACGATAGCTTTTCAGTTGTTTTAATATGCTGTGGTGCTATCGTACATGGTCTCCTTGAGAACAGATTTGAATGACTGACATTGTTTCTAGAGGCCTAAAAAAAGATTATGATTTTCTTCTTTTTTGTAAAGGAAGATTCGGAAAGACATCTCCTTAGCTGCTGAGGCATTAGAAGTAAAGCTATTCCTCAAATGAGATTTTTAACAGTGAACATTTGAAAGCTCTACTCCCTCTACTTTCTCTCCAAAGGCTTAGGAGTAATCAGTTATCAGGAGATTTCCACAAACCTTTAATTGGCATTTTATCCTAGCTAGGCTCAACACAGACATTTGGGGGGCATAGCGCAAGGCAAAGGGGGAGTAGGCCTGGAATCTATTTGCCCATATATTTTCCTGCTTATTATGCTTAGGAAGCAGCATCTTCTATATCTTTTTTTTTTCTTTTTCCCCCAGACTAACAAAGTCTTCATGGTGGGAAATAAATGCATAAAGTTTGAAGGAGAGAGTGGATTTTTGAGAGAGAGAGAGAGAAGCTCAGAGTTATGTCTACTTCATCAGAAGTTAAATATTCGGCCCAAACCAGTCTTCTAATAAAGTGTATGGAAGGACAAAACAGATTTCAATACCCTAGAAAGAAGGTTACTGTGAATTTAGTCAATATTTTTCAATTCAATCTAACTTATCCCAAACCATACAGATTCAGCCTCAGTCTGAGCAACTGAATCTATATTAACTACATATATTGGCTATATAAATATAATGATTAATATTATAAAGCATTTTCCTCCAAAGCTACAAAAGTTTATAAATATCCAATATATTCACTTTTCCCTCACAAATCACTTCAACTTTTAGGGGAAGTCTATTTTCTAGATCCCAAACATATTCAAAAACATAAATCACCTATAAAATAACTGAGTTACATTGACTAGGGCTATAAACTCCCAACTTGACATTTTTAAAAATACATCATTTGAAAGTATTTATATTGTACAAATAAACTATTCATAAACCATTGTGAGTGGCAAATTTTAGACCTACTTTTGATGACTCCCAAAGGGTGGGGGTGATCACATGTGATAATTTCCCCTCCCAAATAATATTCAAAATATTGTGGGCAGCAAGTGCGGGTTGGAAGGAGGAAACCATTCGAAGAGCTCTCCCATCTTCGCCTTTGTAGATACAGGGCTTAGATTTCTCTAGGCTGCTAAGCCATCCATCTTGCCTCGCTGTAAGACAATACTCTCAAATCCACTTATCAATGTCAGGCCACACTTCAGTATCAAAGGAAACTGGGATGAAACGATCAGATTTACAAACTTCATATAAAAGGTTTGTTGCTCACTGCGGTGAGATAACTGCCTGATGCGCAGAGAAGGGGTCCCCCCCCCCCCGAGAATCAGTACCTCGTATTCCAATGTCAGCAAGCATACCATGGGTTATGCTAATCTCACTTTCGTCACAGTTAGACTTGAAACTACCTGTTTGCTCGGAATTATTTCTGCGTTGCTAATGTTTTACAACGTTACTAAAATCCATTTATCTTCTGGAAGAAACTTTTCACACACTGCTGGCAGACCCGGGGGTTCTAAAGAGGGACAAGAGAACAGAGATGCTGGGAATGAGATAATTCCCACACAGCAAAGCTACTTGGAGGCTGGGCAGGGTAGGTGGCTAGTTGTACTTTGCTGAAATTCAGGAATGTCTGTGCAAGTCCAGCAGGAGGGAGGGCGAGGTGTCTGAGCTCATCTACAAAAAGGGTTCCCCACACTTACTTGTTCCTGGAGGACTTTAAGCAATGCTTGTGTGTGTGACTGCTCCTCTTTCGCTTGTTCCAATTCTGACTTCTTGTTGTTTAACTCCTCCTGGATGGTCAGCAGTTGCTGTGAAGTTAAAGAACACTTAGGCTAAGGAGGACTGAACGCCAAGTGAGGGTAATGGTCCAAACATTCAATGTTTCATCAGAATTATCAAGACTTATAGCAGCTTGATTAGTTATTTTACAGAAAAATTTTAATGCATAGAAATCCAAACTCAACTCTACGTAACGTGAACATGGTCCTTTGGTGCTTCTAATACTATTGGTTTTATTCTTGCTGCTGCGTATATTTTAATAAACATTAGCGCATTGAATATAGAAGACTTTTACATCTTACAAGTTGAATCCGCATTTTGTGGCCTTGTTTGTGCACGCTACATCCTCACCTTCTCACTCTATAGCAAGTACTAAGGGATGTGACACGTTATCAGGCTGTTTGTGAGACCAAAGCACAGAAACTTGTTTCTTATTTTCTGAAAGTGCCACTGTCTTGGAACTAGCACAGTGGATAAACGTTCATAAATGACACCCAGATAAGTCAAAAGATTAAACTCAAAAATGATATAATGAGTCAGCTTGTGCAAGTCGTCATTTTCCATACACCAGGAAGCCAGCGTTAGAGCAGCTCGGTAGAGCTGCTTTACCAGGTGGCTGGGAACAGAAAAGATCCTTTTACTTTCTCTGTTATGACGGTGATGTTTTATTAGATCAGCAGGACTGGAGTCCAAACTGCAATCAATATATCAGCCGAGAAAACTGCTGATACAAGCTGTCAAAACACTAAGCTATGGCCTACACGGCTATTTTTAAGCAGGGCCACTGAGGGGATTTTTGTATAGCTTGGGCTGCCCTTGCCTGTTGGCTCTAACTCGTGTGGACGCCTACCTCGTGTGCCAAAGCAGTGCTGCCCGGCGCTAATTCTCTGGAACACAGCTACATGTTAACAAGTATACCGGCTGGAGAACACACTCAAGGGCTTCAAAACATGCCCTGAGAACAGCTATGTCTAGTCAAAACTTCTTGGCTACAAAAGGTTGGTTTGAGACCAAAGTGTCTTTCCTGCCCACCAAGTGTTTCTCTAATGACAGGAAGATGTTAGTGCATTCCTTCCACGCAGGTGGCCGTCTGAGTCAGTGCTGCTTCTTTGGGCTTCAGAGCCAGTTGCACAGCTGCCTGGCCAGTTCTGCACTCACAGGTCTGAGTAAACACAGGCACTGGGTTTCTGATGCTTAAACCTACTCACGCAAAGGATTAAGTTCAATCTGCAAAACCACTAGTTTGGGAGTCTAAGGAGGGGTTGTAGAAGGACTTAGAAAAGTATATTCTGCATCTCCTTGGCTTGCTTTTCTGTTCCCTATTCTGGCACTGAGTAGAAATTGAAGAAGCAACTTGGGTCCTTTAGCATCAACATTTCCTTGTACTTTTCTAAAAACTTGCCACCTATCTCCCCACTTGCCCACATCATAATCACATGTGAGGTGATGCACCCCACAGTGGCTCTCTGCACGTTATCAGCTAGGTAAAGTACAGAATTCTGGGAGCCCACACTGGATTTCGGCACCATGACAACTACTCAAAATGACTATTTCCAAACAGTAGGGAGTCACTCTGTTCCTTCTCTTTTATGACTGGCCCCAGTACTGTTACTAGGGGATCTGGTACTCTGACTTTGAATTTTTATGGCATTCCAACCCCTAATCCTCCTTTAAGAATGAGTCAAATGAAAGGTAGGAATTGTCTTTAGAGGTAGTAGCTATGTTTATTCACTGTAGCACTGGTAGTAGCAAAACCAAGATGCAGTGGCTGTTCAGCAGAAGGGGTTGGCCACAAGCCTGAGTGTGCATCTGTGCAACGGGCACCATGCAGCCACTGACAGTGAATTTGATCGAGGTTCTGTAGCCACAAGAGCAGTTCACAATATCCTGTCGCCACATACCACTTTCAGGTTATGAGAAGCTTTCGCTGAATCTTACATGTTCATAGAAAAGTACATGGATATGGTCTCTGAGTGAATAGGCTTCTAACTTATTTTTGCTTATTAGTTTTCTGGTTTGTCTGTAAAGAGGGTAAACTGCTTTAGTAAAGAGCGAAAGAAAATCAGGTTTGGGTGGGGGGCAGCAAAAGGGATTCCACTCTTATAAAACCTTGAGCTATTGATCACTAACACTGTGAATAAAAAGGCCACGTGAGAACACCAGGGAGTCTTCCATGTCTTCACATTTATGACGCTGCTTCACATTTATGACGCTGCTTCATTAAAACACATCCACCCAGTCTTCTCTTGACTTCTGTTTCCATTTAGGTTTCTATCTGTTCTCATTCTTTCTTGGGACAACAGTTACAAAACACGTCACTCTTTCTCCTTCCTTCTTTTCTCATAGGTAAGCAATTACTTCAATGGTTCAGTCTTTTTGTAAAAAAATGTTTTTCCAAAATACAGATTGCTGTTGGTTTTATTAATATACTGGCCTTTGAATCATATTATCAAATTTCTTATTGTTTATAATGTTTTCACTAAGGAATCCAGGTTGATAGGTGTATTTTCTAGTCTATTACTTCTGCTGGCTACATAATATTCTATGGGATATGTCCATTCTATTACATCCAATTGTGCCACTGAAGTCCACTCAAGTTCTCACCCGATCCATGACTACAACAGGACATACATGGTCCCTTGTGGATCTATGGGAAACTTTGAGTTGTGTATCCAGTCAGGGAAATGCTGGTTCTTAGAACGCACCTCAAGTTAACTTACCAAAGCTACTCTCCCAAACCAGTGATCCAGTCCCCCAACCTTCTAGCAGCGTTCAAGACCTACCATGCCCCTCATCTATACTAATACTTAGCATGCTTACGTTTTCTCATTTTTGCAGAGATTCTCCATGTTGTAAAAGTTGTTTACTTCTCAGACTCCCTGTGATTTGGTGCATCTCATCATATGTTTGTCAGCTGTTGACCTTTATTTATACTTCTTAAAAGAATGACCAGATGCAGTGTTTCTTAAGTCTAAGGAATTTTAGAAAATACTGTTCCTCAGTCCCACTAATGACCAGTTATGTCAGAATATCTAGGGATGGGATCCAGGCAATGGCATCCTTTTAAGTTTATTTTTTTAGCAGCTATTCTTTTTACTACATTTTTAATTACTCTGTTGTAGCCCTTATGGTTCTCCCACCACCATAACCTCCCTTGTATTCTTCTCTCCCATCTCTGACCTCCTTCCATCACCTCCCTTGCTGAATGTCTCAGATCTTTGGTCAGCTAGCTAGTGTTGACTGTACCTTGACCTTCTGTATGGTTTCTCTCATTCCACATACAAGTGAGATCATCAATATTGATCTTTTCCCTTTTGAGTTATTTCCACTAGCATAATCCCATCCAGCTTCATCCATGCTGCTGCAAATGGTATGAGTTTGTCTTTTTTGATCATTGAGTAATATTCCATTGTATCAAAATATACCACAACTTTTGGTCCACTCATCTATTGGGGGCCTTTGGGTTGTTTCCCTATGTTGGCACAGTAAATAGTGCCAGAATAAACATAGGAGTACAGGTTTCTTTTCAAATTAATATTTTGTGTGCTTTAGGTAGATTCCTAGGAGTAGAAATGCTGGATCATATGGTAGATCCATTTTTAGTGTTCTGAGTAACCTCCACACAATGGTCCATAGTGGCTGAAATGGGACTTTTTTTAAAAAAGTTGGTTACTTAAAAAGAAAAAAAAAGGAAGTCTTTTAAAAACTTCAGAGTATTTTTGAAACCCTTCCAAAAAAAAAATCACAGATAATTCTATTGAATTAGTACGGGGTTGAAAAACACCATCTCCTTCAAAGCTTACGTAGTCCTCATTCTATTACTCTGTGACTCCCATCCCTGGTACCCTATTTAGACTGTTTGAAGTCGACAGTGCTTTTCTAATGTCAGCCAGTGCGCCAGGTTCTTTTCTTCTCACCAGGTGCCCACTCCACGTGATCCTATTCCGAGCCATAGCTTCATGTATACATCTTGTACGTTTATGCTTTACAAAGTTGATTTACAGCCCTGTCTCCTTCCTACTTGCCAGTAGACCCTGAAATTAGTTTTCAATAGTACTTATCACCTCTCCACACACACCCAAATCTATACCCTCATTACCAATGTTAAAGCCCTGAGGTCAACCCCAGTCCTTTGATAACCCCTGTAACCTTACTGCCCGCCTGTTCCTCCATCTCTTATCCTACCCTTCCACCCTAGCCTCGTTCTGCAGTGGAAGCGGCCGTCTTCTCTCCATCTGCTCCTCACCTTCCACTCCTGAGAGAATTAGGTGCCTAAGGCTGAAAGTGCTCCCGTACTGCAAAAGTATTGTTAGCTTTCCAAACTTTTCTGGATAAAATCCCTATCACTGACTTCAGATATGCCATGTCCTTTCATGATTATATGACAGCCTCATTGCCCAGAATTCTTCCCAACAAACAGCTATTCATTCTTTAAGCTCCAACTGGAATGTTGCCATTGGGTCAACCCCGACTTCAATGATGCCTTTATGAAATAGCAAAGGGCGTGGCCTCCAGGTAGACACCCGTCCCCATGAAAGTGTATGCCTGGGTGGTGAGGCAGGGACTGTTCTCATCTCTACTCCATCCATGGCCAGGTGCCTTTGTCCACGGCAGAACATGCACAGTCACATGCAGCAGCCTCAGGTTCCTCCTCGGTAAAGATCTTCAAGTCACCCAAGCAAAGCCAGTTTTTCTGGAGTCTATGATCCCAAAGCACTTCACACTTAATATTGTATCTCATGTCTCATAGCTGTCTCCCTGACTAGAACACATCTGCCAGGGCTAGGGCCCATGATGCAGCTATCCCTGGTGCTGAATGAATGACTTTGTACAGGGATGAAGCAATGCTTGTTCTGGCTCCCCAAGTCTTATGGGATTAAACTATGATCTAGTTAATACTAAAATGAAGCAAAACACCACATATGTACAGACGAAAACCGCAGTGACCACATCCATGAAAACCCCCTGCAGCTCTATCAATAGAAGATTTATCACTTTCAAAGTATGGACATATGAAACTTTCAGAGGAAAGTAGCAATTCCACTTAAAGACATTTTGAGTCATTACCCAGCCAGTTTCAGAGCCCCTTCTTAATCTAACAGGGAGATTTTACCTCAAAAGGCTAAAATAGGGCCCTCCTGGTGGTGCAGTGGGTTAAAGCATGGCACTAAGAAGCTAAAGCCACTTCAGCATATGTTCGATCCCCACCCCGGAAGTGATCCACATGGCGCAGCAGACTCTATCTCACTGGCTGCTCCCCTCAGCAGTGTACTTCATCAGTCTGCCTGTTCTGCTCCCCACTCTGTCTCTGGTGAATCCTCTCAGCACCCCTGCACCTCTGCCCTGTACCCAGGTTCTGTATGCATAAATAAGTCTTTAAAAAAAAAAGGCTAGAATAATCCAATTGATGAATTTATAGTAATCTAATATTTCCCCCCAAGATACACAAAAGAACCCCCAAAAATAAAAACCTCACCACTAGAGGAATAAAATCAACACCACAGGCTATTTCCTACATTCTTCAAAATTAACGCCTCCTGTTGTTTACAAAGCATAGATATTTATAATTCAAAGCAGTGATGACTCAAAGCTGTATTCTTTGGTGACCAGTAGCCTATAAAAACAATGAAATAGTACACAAATAAATTAAGTCAGACTTTCTAGTCCTTTCTCAGTTGAAATTTACGAGGCTGTATAATATTCTTTCTAGTTTGAATTTTTAGGTACCAATGCGCCTCAATTACAAAAGCTCATAGGCACAAGTACTAATCAGAAGATTGTCTCAGACTTGCTGACTCCTGCATATTTTTAATTTAACATTGGAGAGTATGGCATTAAGCAGATGCATTATTACATTTTTTGGTAGTTAGAACTGAGTATATTCCAATTAGGCAATTATCCAGATGCCAATCAAGTGCAAACACTCTGGCAGACAATAACAGGTAAACAAAGGCTATACCTGACACATCTTGATATTTTCAGGCCACTGATTTAGTAGGATCATTTGTGATTCTCTTTGGGGATGCAGACTTCAGTGTATAATGGATCTTTCCCTTTGATAAATTCAAAGAGCATTATAAACGTTATTTAGGGACCCAGAATGAAGGATGTCACACTTCCATTTTTACAGAGGGTGAGTCACAGATAGGCATGGAGGGGTCAAGTTATAAGCTGGGACCACGCTGTCTGGTGAGATCTATCACTTGTACAGTTCAACTGTCCTGCTTCACTGGAGGCTTCTTTCCGGCAACCACACTGCACCGTCAATTGGAAGCGAAAATCGGCATGTGCCAAACTTGGACTCTTCCTAGTGAGGAGGTCTGCCTTGGTACTCGCCACTCCCAGTGAAGTGGTAGACTGCCGGAGACAGGCGTCAGGAGTACTCTGAATGGTGTGGTGGATTCCACTATCTTTTAAAACCTGTAACCCTCATTTTTTTTTCTTCTAAATTCTCAATTCTGTCACCAAGGTGAAGCTTTCATCTACCTAACAGATTATATTAGGTTAGAGTCCACAAAAGTTACAGACTACAGAGCAAATCCTTTACACAAAATAAGCAGCAACATCTCCTTAGAAATCTCATCATAAAGCTCGGAATTGGAATCACTCAGGGATTGTTGGCAGGATAAGTATGGCTGGCAGGGGGATGAAGGTGGAGCTTGGCATGAAACAGAAAGGACCCCTAACTGGAGTAGTGGGGGAAGGGGGTGTTCTGTGGTAGAGGAGTGCTCTTTTCTAAATTGAGGTTGGTTCTGGGTCAGGTCAACTCAATCAGGGTGACAGTATTAATGGTGACTGACACCTACATGAACCACACACACAGCCCTATATGCACATGTTATATAACCTAAATATTCATACATTTTTTATCTTTTACTCATCCCCTCCGTTCAGGATTTCCTCGGTGCTTAGCTCTACTTCAGTTCATTTAAAACAATTTGCTAATATTCACTCACTCAAATAATTTGCTCTTTCCCTTCCCACTTACCTACTCTGTGCACAGCACTGGGCTAGAAAATGAAATGTAAAGAATACAGAGGAAATACAGTATAAATAGGCTGTCTTCAAGATGCTAGGTCACAAAAATGATAGTATGATATATACACTACAACTGACTGAAGGTAATGCAAAATACTCTACTGGTACCTACAACCATGTAGTTACCACAGGAAATTTCAGGGGATCAATTTAAGCATTAGAATGGTTTCAGGGGAATCCAATTTGAATCAGGTTGTTTTACTTATTAGAAGCAAACCACTGAATATTCATGCACAGGAGTCTGGATATATTTGAACCCATGAAATGTCATCAATTTACATTTAATGTGTTTTGCTCTTTTGATTCAGTTTTAGTAAACATTATTCCATCTTTATAAATTTACTCTGTATTTACTCTAAATTTGATTTACTAAGTCAGATGCCCTAACAGAGAGATGTACCTCTGAGGCCAGTCGAGTATCAGACTAGAGTCCTTAGGAACTCCTAAGGACTTCAGGAAATGAGGTCCAGGAACTTCAAAAGAGAATTCCCCATAGAAGGCTATGGTGGATGTCACTGGGAGGGATAGATCCTAGCAGGCATTTTACTATCTAGTTCATATGGCACCCAATGGCACCCTCATCTCTACCCTGACTTCTCTGTATATCCAGCCTGCAGTCTGAAGCACACCTGTGGCCAGTTCTGCTGGATGCTTATACCTTGTCCCGCTACAAGGTGAAAAGGTACATCCATTAACCTGTTCTTCCTGGGTGAAATCCTGCTACCTACAGTGTAGTACTGCATTTCTCTCAGACCTTCTGCCCCCTGAATCCCGTTTTGGTTCTGCCTAACTTCAATACCACTTAGGAATGTTGCTTTAGATCCTGCTGCAGCAGTCTATCTGGGTTTTCACATCTAACACTGAGTGCTGAGCCAATCTGATCGTTAAGGAACATTTGAAATATTAAAAAAAAAAACCCAAAAACCAAGATGTAAAATATTCATGTACATGTTATCACAACTTAAGGGCTAGGTTTTGCCTAAAGGCACACATATCTAACAGGATTCCTGACAAGGAGAGAAACCAGGCTCAGAGGAAGTTCCAGCACTTCCCACCTGGGCCTAAAACAACCGTTTTCTCCTTGGGTGGGAAACAAAACAAAACAGATGGAATTGAACTAGCTTGAATGTCTGTGTCACACAGGTGGGAAGACTACTCAACACGGATTCCAGTTTAAAATGGCATCTGCTTTCACTTGCGGATGAAATTGCACTTCAATTTACAGCCAGGTATGAGGGTAACCCAGCCTGTGGCCGGTTTATCAATCCTGAGTGCCTCCCTCTCTGCCTCAGCACGGTGACCCCTGGGGGAGGAACATCTCTCAGAAGAGAACTCCACCATTCAGATGACTGATAACAGGAACGCTGGATCATAGAAATGAAATTGTGCTCGGAGCCTAATATCCTATTACACTAGGCTATACATATTTAATTCCTTGGGTCTTTCCTCATAAATCAATTCCTTCAGGCCCTTAATCTCGTCAATATCTTTTCTGATATTGAATTTTAAATGCCATTCTCATTGCAAGGCAGAAAGGAAATCTCCTCTCGTGATGGGATCAGGCTTCATTTACAGCAGAGATGAGAGATGCTAGGAGGGCAAACCCCACTCCCTGACCCTCTTGTTAACATCCCCATGTCAGTCTGAGCCCAACAGCCCGCATGCAGCCCATGTCCCAACACAAGACCACTGACCCAGGAGCCATATTTTTAGTTTCCTGGGAGCCTGAGTAGCTCCAGGAGATTGTAGAGAAGGAAAAGTGTGGTCGAGATTCTGGGTACTCAAGGGGCAACTGGGGCATGAGGCACCAGCCACCCACCCAGGGCAGCATCTCCTGCAAGGATTCCCTTCTTGGGATGTATGAGTATCGGCCTGACCCGAGGACACACTCAGGGAACATACATCTGAACAAGGTCACCCATGGTTGGTGTGCTACAGGGAGGGTGTGGGTTGTGAGTACTCTAGGGACAAGAGGGAAAAGGGAACAGCCACAGCATGTAGGGGTTTGCAGAGTGCATGTCTCCAGGTGCCCTTCGATTGGCTGATAGCACCTCCTGCAGAAAATAGGGAAACTTCCACAAATTCCGTGAAGCACGTGACATTTCCAAAACAAAGTAGGAGTGTTAACTGTTAAGACCTCAAAAGTGACTCAGAGGTGGGGCACAGAACCACTGAGATGTAGTTTAGGGGCTCTAAATCTGTAGGCACTGGTAGCACCAAGTGCATATATCAGAGGGTGAGGTCCCAAGAATTGTCAGCCTCAGTGTGGGAAGTAAATTGTACAAAACAGGACAATAAAACTCAAGCTTTATCCATTCCTTATTACTGTGCATCAGTGTACAATATCAGTGATAAAGCACTCCATCTCAATAAAGGCTGTTGTTGGTGTAAAGCCAAGACAACTGCTGCCATTATCATTATACTGAATAATAAATATGTACTCTTCAAATTAGCACATTTTCATCACTTACCCTTTAACAAACATATGCTACGTGGAAACTAATTTGGACAATGTGCAGGTTCATAGTCTGCTTCCACTTACAGATCTCTTCCATATATACACAAGTACTCAGCTGTACACATTTTTTGGATTAGAATCATTTCAGTTTGCTTTAGACATAGTATCTCCAACCCTAGCAGCACTACATATATTCCTACATTTCTGCAACTTTGAAACAATGGTAGGGTGGTTATTGGAAAACATTATGAGCTACTTCAATTCATTTCACAGGACCTACAATTTTTATGTTTATTACAATTCCATCTTAACCAAAGAAAAATAGATTTAATGTGATACCTATCAAGGTTCCAATGGCATTCGCTAAAGATAGAACATTAATGAAATTTATATGAACTACAAGAGACCATTAGTAACCAAAGCAAACTTGAGCAAAAACAAAAGGTAAAGAAAGGTGGTATCATATGCCCCGTTTTCAAACTATGTTACAGAGACATAATAATCAAAATAGAATGGTACTGGAACAAAATCAGCCACACAGAACAATGAAATATAATTGAATCTCAGAAACAAACTTGCACATCAAAGAATAACTCATCTATGGCAAAGGAGCCAGAAGTAAATATTGGGAAAGTCTTTTCAACAAATGGTGCTGGGAAACCTGCATAATCACATGTAAAAGAATGAAACCATCCGAACACATCTTACTAAAAATTCACTCAAAATGTACTAAAGATGTGTATGTGAGGCCATAAAATATAATACACTGAAAAAAAAAAAACATAGGAAAACAATCCAAAACACTGGTTTTAGTGATCTCTTTTTGATTTTATCTTCAATATTAAGAGAAAAGAGAATATAAAAAATGGGATTACAGCAAACAAAAAACTTGTGCACACAAAAGTAATTATCTTTAAAAACAAAAAAAGCCTGGTGAATGGGAATAAAATAAATTCTCATGCATCTGACAAGGTGATGATACCCAAGTTAACATAAAGAATACAACAGCTCAACAAAACGGTAACGAATCACCCTTTCAAGAAATGGGCAAAAAGCAAAGTACATACTTCTCAAGAAAAGATATACAGATGGTCAATAGTCACATAACATGCTCATTATCACTTATCAGAGAAATGCAAATCAAAATCGTAATGGGATAGCAACTCACATCTGTGAGAACCATATGAAGAAGACCAGAAATGACAAGTGCTGGCAAGGAGGTGAAGAAGAAAATCTTACTCACTATTAACGGTAGACTGGTCCAGGCCCTATGAAAATAGCATGGCAGGTTTTCAAAATATTAAAAATAGACTTACCAAAAATAAAATAGATTTACCCAATGACCCAACAATTTGACTAGCAATCTACCCAAAGAATGCAAAAACACTAACTCAAAGGGATATATGCTTGACTATGTTCATCACAGGCCTATTTACAATTGCCAAATTATGGAAACAACCTACATGGCCTAGGACCATGGATTAGTAAAATGCCGTACAGATACACAATGGAGTATTACTCCACAACAAAAAAAAGATGAGCTCTTGCCATTTGCCACAAGATGGATGGAACTGGAGGGGATTGTGCTAAGCAACGTAAGTCAGGAGAAAAAAGATAAATACTGAATAATTTCACTTTTATGTGGAATAGAAGGAAACAAAAGAAAGGAGCAGAAAAACCAGAACCAATCAAAAATATTAGCAATCTGACCACAGAATCGTAGAGAGCTAATGTGGAGGTGGCACAGAGAACATGGGGCCCGGCTATGGCGTCTCGGCTGTGGCGTGGTGTATGCCTCTGCGGTGTGTTCCTAGTCCGCTTGTCATACACATTGTTGCCAGCCACTGTAACCCCACGACAAAGGTGTCTTCTATGTTTAAAAAAATGAAAGGCATTCTATTAAAATTTTGAACTGCTTGCTTTAAAACTAAAAGACAATTTCAAAAAAGTGTCACATCAATGGTCTATTTAGTAGTTGCCTGATTGCACTTTTTACAGTAGTTGGTTTTATTAAAATTCACTGACTTACTGGGCAATTATTTACATGTAATTGTATTATAACATTAACTATGGGATCAAATTTTAGCTAGTAGGTGACTTAAAGCATTGAAGAGTTATGATTATACTGTTTAAAAATTTCTACAGGCATCATTACATATAGAAGTCATATGCGCAACAGTTCACTTGTATGCATTTCTTTCTAGACCATTATTATGACTTGTTCCATTTCATGATTATTACTGAAAAAATTTGCCACTTTTGAGAACAATTATTTAAAAAAAAGGTCCTCTGAGTGTCAGAGTACATTAGGCTTACCAATGGCAGACATCCCAGGGTCTGAGCAGAAGGAGGGCATAGTGACCTTGGCTTGGGGGGGGGGCACAGTTTTAGAGACCATTTCCTTTAATATCCTGAGGGGAGAGTATTCAAATAAATGAGGGGTATAAAAGATTTGTGTGCAAGACAGGTGTTTTTGGCGTTTCGATAATACACTGGGATTATTAGTCACAACACATTAATTACAATAAAGTGACATCATTGTAACAGGATATATAGACAAGAGCTGAAGAGGTAAAAAGCCACAGGTCAGCATTTCAAAGGTTAGGATAGTCAAATGCTAAATCGCTGTGTGACTTTGCACAAGTCACTTTACTGATCTGAGGGACAATTTCTCATTCGCAAAACAATACATCAGTTAATTTTCTGTATACTGAACACAGGAAAAGCAGATACAAGTGTGGTCTGAAAGGTCACGAAACTTATTTTCTATTTCAACTGTGAAATCTGCAGGGTCATCTCATCTTTGTTTTATCGTTTTCTTCAAATGTTAAAGAAAGCTAACAGTACATAATAGTAGGATACTATGAGACTAAGAACATCCATTAAAAGTATGGACGGCTCCTTGGAGGACACAGAATAGCATGCTAAATTAGAGTGGTATCACTAATTCTCTTTGCAAAGATGGAAAGAGTAAGGCCCTGCAAGGTCTCTAGAAGCTTACACGGGTCAGCAGTGTTGGGGGCTACATTAAAAGAGGTCTGTTGTTCAGACCCACCCCAACCATGCTGGTTGCCCTGCTTCAGCCAATTTTCAAAACACAGGGCCAGCCAAGCTGAATTAACACACTTTATGCAATTCACATGAGGTGTGTGAAATGGCTTGTGAGGTAGAAATATGTATCAGTGACACTCTCTTCATTGCCTTTGTTGGCAATTCCACTGCAAATGATAATCCAATTTGCTGAGATTTATTTATTTTTATTACCTTTTCTGAAATTATATGAGGTGATCATCACCCCAGCCTCTGGGCACATGTACAGCTGTTAATGTGGAAATTTAAAATATTAGCATGCTTTCTAGCCAGGTTGGCCCATTTACTTCAGACAAGAACCTGATTGAACATCTGGGTCTTACACTATGCCCCAACGGGCAATTGAGATGTATTCTTTTCTTGGAGGGTTTATAACCTGATAAGAATTTAGAGAGAGATAGAAAAGCCTTCATAGGTAACTTGTGACTAAACTCCTGTGACTATCTTTGAAGGTAGCAGACACTAAGTGACCTGGGCCTTATTCAGCTTAGTCACCGGAGAGCCAAACTACACTGGCCCTAGCACTGTTAACAAAAGATAAAACCTCTGATGTTCTTGATTGCAGTTTCAGAATGCTGCTTTTGATTTAAGAACATGTGTTTGAGGTCTTGAGAGTATTTGGTTGAATTCTAATAGTGAGAAAGTTGTCATGACCTAGCATGTTCTGCAGATAAATGAAGATAAATACAGTTGATATTTTAACTCTACATTAGTCATAGAAGTCTAAGTAAGGAGAACTTTTATCTCTTGAGAATCTAAAAGGTCTTCATCACCTATGTTAGCTAAATATTGATTAACTATAACCTTTAACAAACCAGTTTTTCTTTTTAGCTCATTTAGTACTTGCATTTTTAGGTAGTTCTGGAATAAGCCTTGCAAATAAGTGGATGTGGTTAAAAGAAGTGTGAGACAAAAGAAATCTGTTAATTTCTTCCAAAAATTTCCAAGTCACTTTAGTTGGTCCCAAACCCCACGTTTTAGAAGACCCAGAGTAACTACAACCTCCTCAACATCTATCAGTCTCACCGGCACCTTATTTCAGAAATATCCAGAGATAAGTTAGGGCCGCAAGGGTAACAGTCCTCAGGGGCTTTAACTACCTGCAGGTGGTCCTGATGGTAGTCCCTGGACCAGCACAGATTTTCCCTGTTTCTTAATCACTGATTCTCTTTAAGCAAAAAGAACAGAAGCAGCAAAAACAAAATCTCAGCAAATGCTGCCACTGTAAAATGTGCTACATATTCTTCTATCTGGAGCCCAAAACTATCCATTAAAAGATGGCATCACCCAACTTGCATACCTCTCAAAATACAGACAACATTTTAAGTCAATCTTCTCTGGAAACTTTAGATATTAGAAGTGTTAAGAAAGTGAGTTAACTTACTCAGAGCTTTTACAATGTTAAAATGACCATGAATGATAACAGTAAAGAAAGTCTCCCAAAGTGTAAAAAGAAATCCGAATTTTAGGTTTATGCTTAATATCAGGATCAACCTACCCCATCATGAAATATGAAATGTTCTTCCAGCCGCCAAATCCCCTCACTCTCTACGAGCGCCTGCATTTCAACATCTCGCAAGGATATCTGGTCTACCCACGCCCCCTTTACGCAAATCTCAATCACAGGTTTCCCTGAAGTCAGCTTAAAGGCCAGCTTTTAACAATAGCTCAGAAAAGATCATCACCTGTGACATATAGCTAGTTATGGTTGTATTCCAGAAACAGGGGATCCAGCTAAACTTAGTGTTGGTGACTTTAAATCCCCCCCCAAAAAAAAAACAAAAACCAAAAAAGCTCTTAGTATTTAGATAGGAAAAAGATTTCTAAAATAAACTTGAGACTGTGCCCTACACACTCATGTAATGCAAGCACTGCAGCAGTTTCCTGAGGGTACATTCTTTCAGGGTTTCTCTGGTTGCTCTGGATGAGGCCGGAGAGCCGCAAGCTTCCCAGCAAGCTTCCCAGAACTTTCATGTCAGGCCATCTAAATACAGAATGACTTGATTATTCCTTACATTTCAGCAAAGACTTCTCGGAAGCTCAGTGAGAAGAGATAATTATTTATTTGTGTGTGAGTAGGTAAAGTAGCAGAGATTAAGAATCAGGGGGTTGGTGTAGTGTTTTCAGTCACCGAGAATAAAACGTGTGGTGATTCAGTTGTTGGATGTAAAACTGAGTAAGCTATGAAAGACTGGCCTTATGTGCCATCTATTGTTAGGGTCCAATATCAGAAGAAAAAATAAACTAACACTTAGATAACATATGTGCATGAGGGAACCATAGCTCCTGCATCTCAATCATTTTTCAGGGCATAGGAGAGAGAAATGAATGTAAAAGGCAATGATTCTTAGAAAGCAAGCACGTGTGTGAAGAGGTGTAGTGAGGACAGAGGACAGGGGGCGGAGGGCCCTTTGGGACTTAACCCAGCTGATTGATTAAAACTAAGAAATACGTGGGCTAGATGGGGGCTCTTTATAGTTTTAATGTTCTGTCTCCTGTTATAACAATAGTGATAAAATTGAGCTCACATCCAGTTCAAATTTTATATATATCTGAAGCCGAATTCTCATTATCATTACATTCTGGTTTGCTTTTTTTTTTTTTTTTTTTTAACTGCAGGTGGGCCACGTAGCCTGAACAAAGTACAGGCTTCATGGGAAAAAGGACCAGCAAATTATGGATTTGAAATCATGTAAGTCAATCACCAGCTGGGCAGAAAAGCCGATGGAAAGATCAGCCTAATCGACTCAGACCCACGGGCTCAGGAGACAAAGGTTAGATCCAGGAGTGAACCTCAAGTGACCTGGCAATTCTCTGAATCCAATCTGAGCTCATGTAATCAGATGTGTTGCGGTGAAGCTACACAATGAACCCCCTTCCCATCTCCCTCCTGAAATGAAAAATAGGGTTACTGGGTGGGGGAGGGGTAAAGAAACTCAGCATGACATTTAGGCCATTACCAAACCTCCCTGAAATAAATTGTGAGTAGCACTGAAAATAGAAACACAAACCACTAGGGAAGAAATATAAACCCTGGAGAAAAGAAGACAAGGTGTGCTGAGAATTAGTGAAGGACAAAATTGCCGAGTGCCACTCTGTTTAAATGGCTGAAATATGTAATGCACTGGGGCTCGTAATGACTTACTCAGGCTAAAATGTAAACCATGCAAGGGGGAAATCTACATGTCTACTGACGCCTTCAATGAGAGTGCCGAGAGCTTGTCAATGAAATGTCTGACTGCAATACCTGAGCAATAGCTGGCACAGAAGAAAGGTGGTGGTGGAGGGCATTAAAAACAGAATGCCTGTGCATGGGAGGCAGCAGAATAAGTTAACAGAACAAAGAGAAGAAAAATGATGATGAAGCTTTGGAATGTCATTTTGCTTGCCATTCATTTGTAAACCCCTTCCTTGTCAACCTACCACCAGGGTTCAAAACCTTTATCTTCTCTAGATCTTCCAGAAAATAAAAGCCGTTCTGGCTATTTTCTAAGTGATGTAGGTGTGGGGAATGTGGGCTGGTGAGGGGTGGCGAGGGGTGAACAGACCTGAAAGGGAGAGCACAGGCACTGGACACAGAGTCACCAGGCGGAGGGGGAAGCGGCACCGAGGTCAGAACTCGCAGGGGCAGGGACTTCCCAATGGTCACCCGAGTGGAGGGGGTAGTCCGCGAAGTGAGGGCCAGATGGGGCGCTGCCTTTGGTTACGTTTCCCTTGATGACTCTTCAGGGTGCTTTGTTAAACAGAGGAGAAAACGTAGTCTTTAACTAACCATCTAACATCTTGGAGCTGAATTCCCAATGCCACACTTGGGTTACTATTCCAGAAACTTTAACTGACAAAGTTTGGCTATTCCACTGGTCACGATTTGAAAAATGATTAGCACAGTATGCTTTTGTGCTGGTAGAAGAAAAGGAGGTAGAAATGTTAATCAGAGTTTTATCTGGGCAGTGATATCCTGAATAGTTTGTTTCCTTTTATTTGTTCCTTATATCTTTCCAAATTTTCTGTGATGAACATATTCTTTTGCAAGAAGGAAAATAAAACAAAAATTAAAATGTCAAGCCTGGATCCAGAAAAGCTGCAATTCCCACCTATGTTTCTCTTCCTCTGTTTATTCTCTTCCTCAGTTAAAGAGGATTGTTTTTTTTCTCCTCTGACTCATTCTTGTTCCCATGCTCCCCACAATTCTCTTTGCTTTTCCTTCACAGCCTTCATTTCTGATGAGAAGGAAATTGGCTGGTCTTCCTAATCCTCATGCTTCTTCTTATAACCACCCTTACAGAGAAGCCCTGAGGCACGATCCACCTCTCAATGCCCCCAACTGCAGCCCATTTGAGAGCTGGGTAATTGCATCAGTCAGGATAGGAGCATGCTGCCTGCTGTATACAGGTGACGATATGTGAGTCAGGTCCTGGGGCTTTGGTTTGGATAGAGCTGCTGCTTTGCCTTGGCATACTATGGAGAAATGAAGTTAAGGCCAGACCACAAGAATCACTGTAGTGTCTGTAGCTAGAGGGAGAGACAACAGTGGTCAAGAGTATGAGAGGCTGGTATGTGTCTGAGGTAGAAGCCCATTTTTGATTTACTACTTTTAAGAAAAGATCCATTTCACTATAAATCTGGTTCTCTGGGTGTGATATGGCCTATAAGTCAGGAGGTAATTTCCAAACGGGGCTGTGGAGAGCAGGGTCATTCAAAGGTCATCCAAGCACCTTGGCTGACACTGTGAGGAAAAGCAGAGCTCCTTTGTCCTGGGAGTGGCTGCGAGTCTACTGGAGAGCCTGTCTTTCCCATTGCATACTTCGAGGAAAACAGCAAAATGCAGAAGCAGAGCAATTTTAATGGTCTGCAGGGCGATGCCATTATTTCTAACCTTGGCTCCTACGCTGACTCATCTGTTAGCTTCATTATTTTTAGAAGGGATGATTAGTAATGAGGATGCATTTGATGATCAAATTAATTAATGGCAGAGCAAGATAACTAATGATGAGATAAAGCCTCCCATAGTTAAATTATGTGAGGGCTCCTCTTTCCCTTTCCAGAGTGAAGAGATTTATTTTCACAGTTCAGATTTAATAAAGAGAAGCCACATCTACAGTACCGTCTTTTTGTGAGTCCTTATGCTGCCAATGTCATGAGCAAACTAAGGACTGGGGCACAGTCAGAAAAGAGATAGTGGGTCTTTGCCAGTAACATATCCCCAAGCCGAGAAGCTCAGAAGGGTGGGGGCAGTCTTCTGCTGCCCTTCGAAAGAGCCACTTGCAGTCCAAGGTAAAGTTGGGGGCTAACAGAGACAATGTACAGGCTGCAGTGAAACAAACGTGGGTGCAGTTGTGACATCTGGGGCTCAATTTCTTACCTGAATTAACTGCGATCAGCAAGGGAGCCTGAGCCTTGAGCATGAAGTGTAATAACGTGCAGGTGCTTCTGTGAGTTAACGGTGAAGACAAACTCAGACTGGACTTGGCCAGAGTTAGTCACCAGTTCCTGAGACTTGTCTTAAACCACTGCATTTGTATAATAAACAGCTTTTCAAAGCTTAATTTTCTCTTGTCACTACAACAAACTCTCATGGAGTTTGCAAGACCTGTTTGCCAGAGAAGAACTTGAGGCTCAGACAGAGACAGACTGATGTTTGCAAAGTTGTACAGAAAAAGGTGGAACTGGGCTTGTCTTTCCATTTTCTTGTACCTAACTGGCGCCCCTTTGGGGTGTGGAGGCAGCTTATAACCTTCCTCACACAACGGTCTCTGTCCATCTCAGCAAGATGCCCAGGGGCCCATTCTTGTTTGAAATTGCAAGATGGGTCCTTTTATCTTTATTTGTAGTCTTTGTATCTTACCTGGAGTTAAATGGCCTTGATAACCTCCCACCCCCTTAGCGGAAGTCAGGTTTTACCATTCAAACAGGCAGCACTTTGTAATATAAAACGGTGGGGCCAGAAATGGGAAACTGGTTGTTTCTATTTTTGGTTCCCAAATATACCCACTAGTTCCTTCAAGAGTCTCACACTGGGAGTGGGGTACACTGTCTTCAGGTGTGCCAGGGGATGCAAACTGCAACTGTCAGGAAGGCTCACGCTGCCGGCAGGAGCCAAAGGAATGAGGCCACAGAATTATGCTTGAGGACTGTCACTGGTGGCAAGAGGGCCACTCTCATAAAAGGTCATCCCAAAGTACTGTGGGTAGATACCCTTCAGGTAGCACGATGAAAGTAAAAGACGACGATGATGGACCCCAAAGTCGGCAGCTTCTGTGAACCTTGAAGTTCTGACTTTGCCCCTTTTGGAAAGTCTAGCAGCCGAGTGATGTCCATGGTTTACAATTTTCATTCTAGTAACATGTCAAAGACCTTTAAATATGGGAAATGTCTTGTGAGATTATGATTCAGAAAGGAACTTTAGCTGGGTAGTTACTGAATCAAGTAAAACTGGGGTTTGTCTCCGTAGGCATAGTTTGTATGATTCCACATTTTTACGGATGTGTCTACCCACACTCACACACACACACACACATATTAATATTTTGAATCTGTTAAGATATGTACACATGAAACTAAAGTAAAAGCCCTTTTCTCTATACTAGTGCGATATTAGTATTTCTACCCACATAAAGAAAATAATGTGGTTTTCTTTCCCTGTTCAATGACACTGTATTAAGTTTCGGTGCTGATGCTAAAGGTGCTAGGACAATGTCATCAAGTGCTTCTTCCAGGAGAAGTCAATGACCAGGAGGTCATGTGTGTGCTGGTGTTTCCTTCCAAATGAACATTTTCGAGGTTTGTGATCCTTACCTTTCTAGAAAGATCCTCACACTACATTACAACTTAAATTCTAAACAAATCACTCTTCAGTTTTCACATTCTACTTCTAGCTTGTTTAACTGTGTCACAAAGGCTCTTGAAAAAGAAATGTGTCAGTATAAAAATGTTAAGCTTCTTCTAGAGAAATTTCTTTCCCATTTCTTCTTCCCATGGTGATGCACGATGCTTCCCCTGTGTTCCAGGGAGCACTGCTCTCCCCGTGGAGTCTGTGGGGATCTCTGCGTGTGTGTCTCCCCTGGAGTCTGTTGGGGTCTCTGCGTGTGTGTCTCTCCTCCAGCTGGAGCAACATCTCCTTTTCTACTCTTTCCACCTCCACTTGAACCTAGGGCTGGTCCCCACTCCACACCATCAACTTTCCTTCAACCCCCTGGTGCCTTCCCTTGTCTAGGACAGAGTCCAAAGACAGGCTGGAATAAAAGTTAACAATCTCTCTCATTATTATGCATTTCAGCCTGTTCATGTCACCCTTTCGTATGTGTCTCCCTTTCTGTCCCCCTAAGGTGCTTCTAATGCATGTGTCTGTGTCCTCACCTTGAAGCAGCTCTTTATAACATGCTGTCTTAGTTCCCATGTTCCTTTCACTTAGGCACTGGTACAATGTGCTTGCTGTTCCTCCTTGCTCTATGTATTTCTGGATGTCCAAAATAATTTGCAATATATATATATATTTTTTGCCTAATATTCCCCTTACCCAAATAAGGCCACATGCTAAGCAGGGATTCATACAGGGTTGGATTCAAATTAAAAGCCCCTGAAACAGGTTTCTGTTGAAGGTGTCAGACACAGTACATGTGTGTTTGCTATTTGTTTTTCTTTTCCCCAGAGACCAATGAAAACAACTCTTAGTGAATAGGCTTAAAAAATAACAAAAGAGAATGGGAAATCAGTTCTAAGTCTGACACATTAGTGGGTCCCCAGAATTCCTTGCCATGAAGCCTGCCACTCAGTGAGCCACTGCATGTGACAAGGATGGCTCTGGGAAAATCTGGTCTCAATGAATAAAGCCACACTGCTTCCCAGGAAAGAACACCTAGTCCTTCAGCCCTTCATTTGAGAAGAAACCTGAAGCGTGGAAAAATCAGAGACACAAAGCCAAGCAACTGATCCTGGAAAAATAGAAATGATTTAGGAACAAGGGGAATTTTCAAAATTATAACTGGTATTCTCAAAAGTATTTGAGTAGATATTGCGACTACAAAATAAGATTGCACAAAAGGATCGTAATCAAAGAACAAAAATAGCATTTTAAAAAAACGATGATCAAATAGAAACTTCAATGGAAAGGATAAAAGATGAACTTAAGAGAGATAGTATAATAAAAAGGATAATATGCACCGACTATCAACCAAGTGGATCCATTATCTGACTGGTGGGTAACAAAATAATAACAGCAAATGAAAGTGAGAAATTATCAAAAGAACAGAGAGACTCCTGTGGCAAACTTCTGTTACATCACACTGTGTTCCCTGTGTGTGGGGGCCTCTCCCAAGCTCTTCATAGCACTCTTCTGAAGTCCATGAAGAGCAGAGGGCCCACTGGGCTTGGGAAGAAGAGGTTTGCAATTTTAAGGGTCAAGTTTTTTTTTTTTTTCTCTTTTTTTTCAGAAATAGTTGAAAAATCCTCCAAAATTTTCTTGGATAGCTGTGCTTTATCTGACTTTCCCTAAGACTGTCTCATGATCAGAAACATGACCATCCCCACCACAGTCATCGTTCAGAAACATGACCATCCCCACCACAGTCATCGTGAACCACAGCTACCTTTACTGCCATAGCTACCTGCCTGTGTCACCTTCATCCACACCATTTGTGCCTTTCACCACCATGGCCACCTTCAGGGCAGCAGCCGCCAGCATCAACACCCGTGGCCTCGCTCCTGCTATCCCAGGGATCCCCTTGACTCTGACAGGTACACATCAGACAGGCTTCATTACATGTGAGTTTGGGAGAGGAATTAAACAGATGTTTTTAGTATCTATTTAAAAAGTACTTACTATGCAACTAAATAGTTTAAAGGGTATCAGAAGGCACGCTACACTTACTAACAGGGTCAGAGGAGCTCACATAGATGACCTAATTGCAACACACTTTCCATTTATTTCTTCATTATGTATCCCAAAGACCATTTTCTCAACCAACATTTGGTAAAAATGGCTGGGGGGTTACCTAATATTTTAGGAAAGTAACTGTATTATCTTTCTCTGCCCTGTTCTATAAAATTAGTCTAAGTAAATGAGGTTTGCAGGACATGAACAGAAAAATCAAGCCCATGTTTACTTTGAGCATGAAAACACCTATTACTGAACTTCTAAAATGCTGTTAGTCATAATGGTCCTCCTTTCCCCAATTTTTTCTTCATCTTCCTATGATGAAATTATTAAAACAGTTGATCAGCTCTGTTCTTTGTTAATGTCAAGCTGAGAGTATTAGAGATTCACCCACCAACACGGCCTGTTGGCCTAAGACTGATGTTCTTCTGGCATTTGCTAACACTATTAAAAACATCAGCTTAAAGTATTTATGAGTGAGTCTTCTGACATAATCATCATTAGTCACACACAGATTTATGATCAGCAGCTTATAATGCATCCTGTTGTTATGTGAATATATATCAGTGCTGTCAATATGATTTACATAGGCTTCAAAAAGAATTCTGATTTTTAAATTGATTACTTAAAAGTGTCATAGTTTGACCTGCCCTCATAAATGAAAATGTAAATATTGTTTAGATGTATGTGTGGCTAAAACCATGATGATGTACTTCTATAAACTTACTATGGTGGCTAAAAAAGACAAATAATTAGGTTAAAGTAGCCTGACCAGCATGCTAACTGGAGGACATAGAACAATTGGAATTCTCGTGGAGTCCCATGGAAAGCAGTTTGGTTGTTTCTTAAAAAGTTAAGTGCATTTTCCACATGGCCCAGCAATCTAACCACTTAGGCATTGATGCAAGGGAAATACAAAACAATGTCCAAACAGAAAAGCTTGTAAGTGAATATCAGCAGATTTGTTCATAGTTACCCTGAACAGGAAACCACCCAGATGTCGATTAACTGGTAACAAGATTGATAAACAAGTCATGGCTTTCCTGACAATGGAATACTATTCAGCATGAAAAAGAATGAGCTACTGATACATGCAGCAACACAGTTGAACCTCAAATTCACGATGGTGGGTACAAGAAGTCAGACTCAGAGGCTGCAGGTGCTTTCATCTATTTGACATTTTGGAACAGGCAAAACTACATGTGTAGAAAAAAAATCAGTGATTGTTGGGGGTGGGGTTGACTAATTAAGGGCATAGAAACTTGGGGTAAGGTTGACCGAATTGTTTTACACATCCATTATGGTAGGGGTGGCTACATGAGCATGTGTCAAAATCAGGGAACTGTACATCTAAAGAGAGAATTTTTATTGCATGTAAATTTTATCTCCACGAACCTAAGACATTAATTCAATGTGGTGAATAAAAGAAGATAAATTAGAATTTAAAGTATGTAGATCCTGTTCCTGCATATCTAAAGATACAAGGGAAGCCAACAACCTCATGGTTGCTGTGGTAAAAACAGGTTAACTTCACTGACAGCTTAAGGCCCCATAAAGGTTACAGTGTTACCATGGATACAGGCTATTATTACCTTTTGTGTGAAACCTCTAATATTAAATTGTGTCTCACATGTGATATATGGGTAACTCAGAAACCACCATACAAAGTCACCCAAAGGTTTTTCACTTTTAGGAAAAAATGTTTCCTTCACAGACACATGACAAGACGGTGTAGCATCCGTGAACATATCCTTAAGAGATTAAGAGAAAGTTAGAAACGTTTTCACTTAAACTTGAAGACAATTCTGATCTTTGTATGCTGGTTTGTACCCACCATTGTGAATTTGAGGTTCAACTGTGTTGCTGCGTGTATCAGTAGCTCATTCTTTTTCATGCTGAATAGTATTCCATTGTCAGGAAAGCCATGACTTGTTTATCAATCTTGTTACCAGTTAATCGACATCTGGGTGGTTTCCTGTTCAGGGTAACTATTATTTGTTATAGGAATCACTTCCGACGGGTGGTTGCTCAAACGATGACACAGAGACCTGCGGAAGGCTCAGCCCTCCTCTCTCTGTTGACTTTCCAGGGAGATCATCATTTTCCAATGTACAGAACAGACAGTGAGCAAATGAGAGGCTGGTTTTAAACACGGGCAAACTCTCTGTCTTGGGACTCAAATGTGCGATCTCTTTTAATCATTCAGTATGATGCTAGGGTATAAATTGACGCTTAAAAAGCACATCTCTTTCAAAACTATACCAAAGACATGTTGCCACAGAGACTGCAAGGCAGCCAGTCAACAAGTAGGAGCCATTAAAATCAGCTACCGCTGAGTGAGCGCTTCCCCTGCTGTGAGGGGCTGCACTGCCCACCTCTCCAGCCTCGCCCCTCAGGGTCCAAGAATCCCAAAGTGCCCCGAGCACCTCACAACACTAGGCTAATTCTTCCCTTTGTGTCTCTTTCCATTCACTCCTCCATGCAACGAATGCGTTGTGACAATCTACCATGTGTCTTATTGAGTGAATTGTGTTACCTCCAAATGTACATGTTGAAAACTTGGCCCCAGTACCTCAGAATGTGCTCTTATGTGGAAACAGTCATTGAAGTTGTGTGTTAAGATGAGATGGGCTCCTGTCCGTCCTACTGGAAAGTAGGATTTTGAACACAGACACACATGTTGGGAGAAAAGCACATGAAGATGATGGGAAAGAGGGGAGTGACGCCTCTCCAAGTCAAGGAAAGCCAGAGGCCACCTGCCACCCGCCAAAGCTAGAGAGACATGGAGCAGATTCTCCCACACAGAGACAAAGAGGAACCGACACTGCTCACTCCTTGCTCTTGGGCTTGCGGCCTCCACAAGTGAGGCAATCGATTTGTTTAAATCAAATCAGACACCAAAATACCCCCCCCACCCCCCACCTCCCAAAACAGTCAGCAAAGCTATACTAAAAACACATTTGCTAACAAGGAGAGTCTGCAAATGTGGGAGACAAATACCTTCTTCGCGGGGGGCTATGGCACAGGGGTGGTTATTGTTGTTGCTGCTGGCCAGGCTCCAGCGGACCTCAACCTCGCCCCTCAGACTTCTTTCAGAGTTGAATCCTGTACCCGCATATAGGTTTTTTCACCTTTAAAATCACTAGATAATCTTCATTGGAGGAAAAGATGGCCCTTTGCTTGAGGTGTGGCATAGCAGCCTGCAGCCCACTTCTGGCAGCAACAAATGACAGACTGGCCTCCGCGAGACGCCAGCTCACACCCAGTGTCAGTCGGGGCTCGTGGACAATGCCGGGAGCCTTGTGGCAGCTGTTACACCAACTTACAGGCGTGGGGTCCTGGGCCATGGTAGTAATGACATTTTCCTGGCTGGCTCTGACCCCTGAATCTGCCAGATTTGTCTAATGCACACTGTGAACTGGTCCAGTCAGGACTCAGAGCCAAAGCTCAAAAACTGCTTGAAAGTGACAGGAGATTAGACAATTTTTGTGACTGGTCATCAGCTTGTTTATATCCCAGTCCCCGTCCCTTTCTGGTAGCCCTTCCTCCCCATTATTTTTCCCTGCTTGGTTAATGTTACTGCAGCAGTTACCTCTGCTCATTAAGACACTTTTGTAGGCGATTTATACTCCTGGTCTTACAGGGCAGTCAGTCTGGATGGGGAATTAAAAAAAACACATCCCACTTATGATATATTGCGTCCATTTTTTTTTTCACATTTTAGAAAAATTTTATATCATTTTTACAAGCTGTAAAATTTATCCCCACCATCCTACTTATCGTCCCCTTGTTCAAATAAGATCTGTATATTAGATTTGTATATTCAGAGGGGTAATACAGAAATACCCACGTGTGATGATAATTTATGCTCTTTCACTCTCAGATAACTGAGCGTCCCAAGCCATAAATACACCACATATCAACTGGTGTTTTCAGACATGAATCTCTGTTTCTGTTCTGCTCCCAGCGCTTGGGCCTCTCCCATCAGAGTCTGCGCTTCCTCTCCCACCTCCACAGCTGTTTCTTTCTAACCACTCCCTGGAATATATAGTACACCAGGCTGAGGTGTGGTGTTCTTCCACAAAGGCACAGAAACTGGCCTGTGTCTAAAGTTGTCTGTCTCCCCAAATGCTGGTGCTTCATCACATCATCAACTATTTTTTAAATATCTAATTTTCCTAGCGCCTAACTAGTAGCTATCTATATCCTACCTGTAATCGCAAAGAAGTGGAAGCAGTTGAGTTTAGCCTTACACTGACCTCACAAACAGTGTCCTCTTACCACACGAGCTGGCGTGTATTCCATTTAAAAGTTCTAAGACTGCATCATTACGCAGGATTTCCTGACTATTTTGTCAGAAGGTTTAACCTCATAGACAAACCTCCCCATTTCCCAGACGCTCTTCCTTTATTTCCTACTGTGAGGCTGTATGTATTTAGCATGTTTCTCTAGGGCGGTTGTGGTTATGACCTTCCACAAATTACTGATAGCTACTGGGCACGTTCTTTCGCTAGCAACTTAGCTTTTGAGTTGTCATTTCTCCTCTTCCACGCTCCCTGACAAATGGCTGCCATGTCACTTACTTGAGAACACACATCCCTTCTCTGGAGGAAAACGAACATGTGGGCCCGGTACCTGCTGCATGCCTTGCATGGTTTGCTGCAGAAACTGGAGCTGCTGGTCCTTGGTGAGGTTTTCTTCTGTTCGGAAAAGCTGTTCTTTCTCTTGTTTCAGCAGCTCCACCTCGTTCCTGTATGCATCCAGCTGCCAGCGGAGGCTGTCGTTCTCCTCTTTGAGAGCATAGGCCTGAGCAGCCAGAGCTGAAGAACAGACACCACGAAGGCAAGTGAGTTAACTGCTCAGACTGAGGGCATCTTCTGTGGCATGGGGCTCACGGAACTCTCATACCAGCTCGGAGGTAGAACCAAATGCCTCACCCCGGGGGCTCTTTATGTTGCCCTTGGCGAACATCTCTTCTGTGGGGATTGTTATCTTTTCTAACTGCCCTGACTTATGTGTGAATGTTTCTTGTAGACATGGGGTGAAGTCCTTCTAATTCTCATCTTTTGCCCACCCCCCTCCAATCCTAGTCACCTTTTCAGAAATTGATATGTGTTGCTAGGTGATGATGGTATTTGGCATTCCAGGCGCAATCATCTCTACCCATCACTGTCCTGCCCCTTCCTGCAGAACAGCTCAGCTCCTAGGAGTGCTGCTTTTGCTCGGATAATCAGCAGTTCCATAGGTTGAGGCATGTGGCAGCATCCCGGGGGAGAGGGCAATTGACATGCACACCATTCCTCCCTGCTCTATTGCTGGGACAAATTGCACAAATTGTTTTCTCTAACTCCTATCAGAATGGTAACCTAGTTCCATCTGTTTCACCAACAGATTAAAACTCTTTTTCCTTCCAAGGCTGACTGGTTGTTCTGCTTCTCCTTCCTAAAACCTAAAAATCTGTGTGTGTAGAGACAGGCATCATGCTCACCTGCTACTCTCTGAGAAGCCCAAACAGCTAACCCCGGGCCTCTTATTGAGCACACAAAGCTGAAATGAATCAAAGGGAGGAGTAATGGTACCCAGTAAAACTGAGGATCGGGAATCCATTTCTCTAGGTTCTAGCTTATTGCTCAGCAGCCTCTCCAGTAACAATGAAATAATAATAGCTTTGACACCCGCTATGTAAGTTACTAACGGGACCAAGAGCTTCACAGAAACTAACCCTCTTTGCTGCCTCCCCTATACCTCCTGGGCCCATCAAGCTTATGCTGTGGGAGCTGTTCTTTTTTTTTTTTTTTTTTTTTTTTTTTTTGCTTTTAGGTTCTGGGCTATTCTTGTTTTTACCAGATTGTTCAAAACTAATCTCAAATTCAACCCCCTCAGTCCTCTCTCACTACTTTCTTTCCTATCACACAGAAAATTCATTCTCTACTTTTGTAAGCAGGCGAAAAGTGAAAGAAAAATATGAAAGCTGACCATGAGAAATTGCATCAGAGAAGCAACTTCAGGTCCGTAAGAGCGCAAAGTGAAGCACTTCTTGATCTACACTCATTTCCAGGCCCCCCTTCCCTCGCGCCCCCTCCTCCCATCAATCCACAGAGCCAGAGCCAGGTCGGTAGCCTGGATGATCTACCTGTATCTCAGGGCAGCGGTGATGGATATTTACTGACAGGTGTTCTGAGACACTGGTGAATTTTCTCCTCAAATATCAAACATTAAATTATGTTACTAGTAGCTATACAGCTGAGTGTTTTATGGTATTCTATTTTGCAAAATGATAATCCCTATATAGTACACACTGTAATACCAATCAAATAAAATGTGCCACTAGCCTGAAGGGATCACTTAGCAAACCTTGGTTGCATAGGTATGACATGCCCAGGACTGTTTGGGCATCTTGGATTACAAAAGAGGAGACAGAATATATTTTACTTTCCAGTAGCTTTACATAGTAATAGAAACTAACAGATGTGAAAGAACAGCCTATGCCTGGAGTACAGTAGGTGTTCCATAACTGCTGGCTGAATGAATAAGACAGCAACTCAGTAACAAAGTGTTAGACAAGGGACTAATTGCAACTGTTCAGAGAAGAGAAAGACAAACCCACACTGGAGGAATGAAAGGATTGAGGAAGCGCTTCTCAGTTCAGACTAAGAACATAAACAAGAACCCAGAGAGGAGAACTGAAAGTAGACTATTTGGGGGGCAGGAAGGAGAAACTCTGACCAGGAAGGCAAATGTCTGTTTGGAAAAGCAATAAGAAAAAGCAGAGCCATGTTCGGTGAGGAGAGCGTGCAGGTGCTGAGTGAGGCGCATTGGGTTGGCCAACTGAGAAACACTTCAGGCGCTTGGGCAGCGAAGGACATGATGAAGTTGGAGATTTAGGAAGATGAGTTTGGCAATGGTGCGTGGAATGAAACTGGAGGCAGAAAAGAAAGACTAAAAAGAAATTTTAGTTCATGTATATGTGTGTGCAAAACCCAGGAGCAGCCAATTTTATAGTTTTCAGAGTCTTATTTATAAAATAAAAACTGACCAAAGGTCTAACCTAGGAGGCAAGAGCTAGTAAATTTTAACACCGTGCTGTTCCACCTCAGATCATGTCCATACCCTGAGATGGCAACTCTGACAACTCAGTTTACCAGTTTATAAGAAAATGGTTATGGCATCATTTGAGAGAGGGATGTTGTAATAGGGCAAAATTATAGGAAATGCAAACGATGAAAAAAGTGTTGGCACTACATGAGCACATTACTACATTTAGTAGCATTCAAAGACACTTAAGTCATTTCCTTAGGAAGCTCTATTTGGCCCTTTTTCAATTCAGAGTGGCATTTTTATTATCATAACTGATAGCAGGTGTTTGTGAAGAAATCGATTAGTATGCAGGGATGGAAATTACATTTTCCAAATGAATTGCATAGTCTGCAAGATATGCAGAAATCTGTGTAGCAAAATGCAAGCAGCTATAAAGCATGTGCCAGCAACATTATTTAAATAAATTATCTGAACATAAATACATATAGGAAAGTGCACCCATCCATTATTTTAGGGCTTCTCAGAAGCCCGTGGGATGACACTATCGACAGTTCTTAATCTTGGCTAAGCCAAGTGGCCATTGTTCCTGCCAAGTAGGATCGAGTGTGCTCTGCAATTCTGGAATAGAAAAGTGATATCATTATATATAAGAAAAATAGCAGCTGTAACTCCACGCCCATCCCTCCCCCCATGGAAAAACAGAATCAATACCGTAGCCAATCCCATGAATGTTTTTATAACAGAGGCATATAACTGATTTACATTCTTGATTAAATTATTTCAAGCTTGATATTTGCAAAAAAAAAAAAAAAAATGAAGACTCGCGGTAGCAAAGTGGTGGTCTTGTAAAGGGTGAGAAATTGTATATTGACTCTATTTAACTTCAGGCCACCTGTCTGCAAACATCATTCAGCAGGCTACAACCTAAATCTACCCCTCAGAGGAGGCTTTCTGGAAGAGGCTAAATTATGTTTCTTGAAGCAGCAGTCTCAAAGAAGCAAAACCCTAATAACTTCTAAATTACTATAATCTCTTAGTGTGCCCACAGTTCAGAAACTTGTAATGCTCACCCATTTTTTCCCCCTTTAGTTTTTTTCTGAGACACTGGATTAAATTTAAAATTTTTGAAGAATGTGCAATTAGATTTCTGTGATAAAATTTACCCCACAGTTCAAATAAGCATCTCTTAAAAATAAACTACAGCATATGTCTTTGGGTAAGAATCCTTGAACGGCGCACTGTGTTAATAAATAGAATATGTAGCAAAGGGGCGTAGCATGTGGATTACCGATTATCAATTAAAATAACACAATAGGACACTTCACATGTGAACTATCATCAGCATAATTAAATCCTCTTTGGGTGATTTAAAGGGTGAACCTACCGGAGCGTCTAGAGCATCACAAATCCCTTCCCTGACCAGCTGTTCACCGGGAGGGCACAAAGCCAGGAGCTGAGACTCGGCCAGGCCAAGGTGAGGGGAGCTCTTGCTTGAACTTGTTCAGGACCTCAGGAAGACTTGCTTACTGGGATTTTTGGACCAGGTCAAAATAAAATAACAACATTGGAAAAACTTTTCTAAAAAGTTCAATTAATTTCAAAATTAGCAGGCCGCTAAAATCAGCAATGCCATTTGATTCAAGATTACGCTATATGGCTAAAGAGGAGGTTTAAAGAGTTTACTGATCAGTGCCCCCTTGAGTCGATTATTCTTTATAATATTCTAGATAGTTCTTTAATTATGGTCAAAGTGGCCACCTTCCTGAGACTCCTGTATTCCTTAACATGTTTCCATGGGAACAGAAAGCGGCAAGTTTACCTTCTTGAAATAAATAATCTGGCGAAAGCCTTGGAATCTCCCTTACCAGCCTGAGCCAGCCTCAGAAAAATAATTAGCACAATATGAAAAATGTAAGTTATTTTGGGTTATGTCCCAGCAAGCTGACAGTATGTTAATATCCTTTTCATGCCTAGGCAAGATGTAACTAAATAATAAAGCACTTTAACATACTGTTTCTAACAATATCTGCATTTCTCAAGAACTGTTCATTTCCGTCTTTGGGGAACTCTGTATATAACTTTCTCTCCCCACTTTGCCAGATGTCCTCCTGAGGGGGGTGGACACGTGGGGTACTTGCTCCACTGTGATTCCATTCCCGCGTGCAAGTCTCTTTCAAGGATTTCGCTGGCTGCGGCCCCAACAGGCAGGCGCGCGGACAGGAGCAGGCTGCTGTGGACGGGTCGGAGACTGGGGCCCGTCCCCACACCCGGTGTTTGCCTTCCAGTCCTTGTGGCCCGGTGACGTGGGGACTCTCTGGGCTCCAGCTACCCCTAGCCCCTCCCAACTCTCCCTGCAGGGTCTCTGGGGTCAACCGTGTTCTTTGTGTAAGCCAGTGTTGCTCCCGAGAGGTGACAGCGCAATGGCTGCCCAGGACGGTCTTGTGTGTGTGTGTGTAGGGGGAAGAGTGATGTGTGTTTTTTCTGCACAATCCCTCATTCTCTTCCTGCTGCTGGGATGGACCTGGATCTTTGTGTCGCTGCATGGGGGAAAGACATCTGTCTTCTAAGAACATCTGCTAGGGACATACCTCTGTGCCCAAGAGAGAAATTTTTTTTCTAAAAAAAATCCACTAAATATTTGCAGTTTATTTCTAAAACTGCTGGTGTTACTCTAATCCAGTGTTTCCCAAATACTGGCTCATGTTAGAATCCCCTGGAGGCATTCTAGAACATTTACTTGTGGCCTTTTCCCCCAGTTCCTATACGTATATGCACCCACCACACACCTGGTATGTTTGGGAGCAGCCCAGCAACTTGTATCCCTCAGGTGGGGCTGAGATACCAGAGAAGTGCGGCTCAGAAGGTCCCCTGGTTTTTGAATCAGGGCTGTGTTGGGTTGCCCCGACAAATCATTGAGAGGGAACCACATGTCTTGTTTGGTTTTTCATCCTGGTTTTAGTCCGTGACCTTCTTTTGCATGAACTTCAGCTTCATCTCTGCACCTACAGAGGCGGTCCTGTCCTGATCCTGGCCCAGCAATCTCTGGCCAAAAGCACCTTCTTGTAGAGCAAGGGGGAGATTTTGGTAAAAAACACAGTCCCAGCTCTTTCCCTTGTCCTATTTCCCCTAAAGAACAGCAGCAGCAGCAGCGGCAGCGGCACTGGCAACAGTAGTAACACCACGTAACAATTGGTATGTGCCAGGCAATGTGTTAAGCATTATTCACAGTCTCCTTCTCCACTCACATAACCGTGGTATCGTAAATACGACTTTAATGCCTATTTCCAGAAGATAATGGAAGTGAGTTGGAAAGTCATGGAACTGCACATCCGGTTGACATGGAGCCAGCGCGACGTCAGGACCTGCATACCTCCAGCTAATGTCAGCAGGGGCAGCACTGTGGCTTGAGAGGAGAAACTGGGGCACTGTGTGGGGCTCGTTTGTCCCTAGCAGAGGCGATGCTCCCCATTCTGGGCTCTATTAGGAAGGAATTCTGTTGGAGAGGAACTCTCTCTGAAAACTGAGAAGCTAACCCTACTTTACATATGTTTTTATTTATTTGTTCTAAAATAGGCTTACACTATTGTATCTGCTCCAGGGGTTATAAGTTCAAACCACTACAGGGTGTGCATTTCCACACCCTGCCCACCTCTAGGGCCCCAATAATCCTGTATCATGGTCCCTACCTACCCCCCCCCCCATGCCTCTATTTAAAATAAACACAGACATCTTTTGCAGGGGAAATCTGGGAACGTTTCCTATGGAAGTTAAACTCACCCCCCTGCAGTTTTGAGGCCTTTGAGGCCTGGCTCATCCCCTCAGGGATCCTCCTCCTGTCCTGGTCTGACCTCCGAGATGGACATGCTGACAGCCGGAACCCTGAGCTGCTCAGCTCCAGGGAGTAGCCAGCTCTGCTAAGGGAGCTGCAATTAAGGCACGGATGAACTCAGGACACTGAGGAGCTCCAGCAGGAGTGTCTCCCCGTCTGCAGGGGCTCACTTGAGTGTCTTGTGCCTTTCCCTAGAGTCACAGGGGTGGAGACCACTATCCCAGCAGAGTGTTTACCCTGAATGGGTGGGCAAGGCCTCAGACAAGGCCCAGCTCCGCCCTCAGAAGAGCCAGCCAAGGGGCTGGGGCTTCCTGCTACTGGTGCCTCCTCGCCCCATGCCTCCCAGTGTCTGGGCACAGAGTCAGCCAGCTCCTGCAACAGCCAGTCTCCTTCTTGACAGCCTCTCAAGGCCGCAAAGAACTACAATCGATCTGTTTTCCCGTAACACCTGTATCACCACTGAAGCAGCAATCTTCTTCCAATTGCTCACAGAAATTCCTTCTGCTCCATTTTTTCTGGATTATTATTATTACAATTTAGCATTGACATAACATTTTATATTTGCAATGTGTATTATAGTCTGCACATTAGCTATTATTAGGAAGAACTAAACAGAAGCACAAGGCAGTGTCTATTTCCAGCTTTGTGTGAGACCACTGGAATAAGGGTAATTGGGGAAAGCAGGCAACCCACAGCCTGTTATTATAAAGGCGTAAGTGTGAGTCTGCAGGCACAGCTGGCAGCAGGTGACTCAGGGAAGAAAAAGCCTCTGTCGCTCCCTCCTGGGAGCCCCTCCTCAGGAAGCCTTGGGGCCTGTGCTGGTCACAGTGTGCTCGTCAGGAGCGCTTCACACTAGCGACATCATGGGAGCCTGGCTTCGCGTGATGTTGGTGTCCTTCCACACCTCCCCAACCACCTCTCGTCCTCAGAGGAGAGCTAGGGCGGAAGGAAGAGGCACACTTGCTCCTTCCAATAGCAGGATGAGCCTGCCATTTAAAATATTATTGCAGAGCACCATTTTGGGGAGGGACGCTACGTTGGGGAGCCTGCTCACAGAGGACGGGATGCCTTTAGCACTGGAATGTTACCTGGAGTGCAGGCTAGTCTGGGCCCTGCCGGACAGGGCGGAAGTGCCCTGCTCAGCAGCAGAACCACAGGCACTGATTGTGGAAGCCTTTTTGACCTGCACCAGGAGCACAGTCCCCATGATGTGCTGCGCTGGTGTATGAAGTGAGGGGAGGCTTCTGGCTGGGAAGGGAGAGCTGAGGGAGGGCACTTCTGTGAGGTGGGTCGGGGAGCTTGTCCTGAGAGCAGGTTCACACTTTGATACCTGAAAGGAAGACAGGGTATGGCATGCACAAAAGAAATCCCTTTCTCAAAGGACCCAGCAGTTTCCAACTAGAGAAGGTGGTCAAAGCTGAAAGGCAGGTCTGGGGGCCGGGGGGAGAAAAGGTGGCTTGGTCCTTAGAAGCCCCCAAACAAGGCAGCAGGTACATTGAGAAGGGTGTTCCCCTAGCCCCACTCTCCCTTTTACTTTCACTAGATTTCAGTTTTTTTCACTTTCAATCTCCATTTCAATTTCTAAAGTACAAGTTTTCTTTCTCTGAAGGCCGTTTTCGGGGCCGTTAGATTTAGACAGACTAGTATAAATCACAAATGACATGGGTTTTCAGAAACAGTAGTCTCCTGGCCATAGCCCCCACCCTCACAGCCAGCATGCCTGCTCTGGGCAGAGAATGGTCCCCTGGGTTTTGTTCTGAGCAAATTCACAGTCTAACCTGTCCAAGGAGAGAAGCTTTTTCAGCAGCCCTTCCCCTGAACCAATTATTCCTAGCATCTTCCTCTGTCTGCAGTGTAAGGCCTGTCACCTCTTTTCCTGCTAACTTAGAAGGTTTCCTTCCCTCTTAACAAATGGTCACTTTTAATTTTCTTCCAGATACTTTCTCCCTTTTTCCTCAAGAAGTGACGTTTTCCTACTTAAACTAATCCCCTACTCCCCCCCTCCCCCCTCACATGGATGGCCTGGTAGTTTCTGTGCATATCAACACATCCATGCTCTGATGTGTGTGAAATGACAGTCAGTACAAACCTAAGACAGCTTTTCAGTTCTAGGCATCACCCCGTGCCACAGAACTTTTATTTTAAACTGCGCCCACAGCAAGAAGGTAGAGTGAAATCGTGTGCGAACAACTGACTTGGCTCCACAGGGTTCACACCATCCTCCGTGTTTGTTTCGCACACAGCTTCTGCTCTCGCCAACCTGCTGTCGCGTCTTGATCCCATCACGGGCCCTCTGAATCTGAGGTTCCAGAAGACGGCTTGGGGGATGAGCATGTCAGCCGATCTCTAGAGTGATTCTAATGCATGTCCAAGTTTTGGGACAACTTCCCTAGCTCTGGGGACCCACTCCCCATTTCCTCAGGCTTTCTTCCAGTCTAGCATTGATTTTCATACCTACTTTTGCTCAGCCATTTCTTGCAGCTTCTCTGTTACTGAAAAGAACCTTCTTTCCAGCTTTTACTATCCAACGTGACCTTCTAGGGGTCTCTGCTGGCCACCTTCCCGTCTCACATTTCATTCATCGATCTACCTGCTCCTCTCTGAATGCTACTTACTGCCTCTCCTGTGATGATATTGTGATGGAATGATTTCATAAATCCTCCAGGCAATGTCTCCAAAACACATTCTTCTGATCTACTAGATGTTGTTGTGTATTACTTTTCTTTGCAGTCATATTTCTGGAGGAAGATACTGCCACGGCAGGTTTGTGGCTTATACCCAGGAGAGGCCGGGCTGCTCCTCTATGGGAACACATCCCCCAGGTGCCAGGCCCTTGGAGCAGGCTCTCCCTGGGGGACGAGAGCCTCCTTGTCCCAGGTCTGTGATGTCAGGTCAACCTCAGCTCCTCAGAGGCTGTTCTCTGTGGCAAAGGCCCAGGCATCCCTCTCAGCAGTGATAGAGGAGAAAACAGCCGGGGCACGCATCACATTTTCCTGCACTGGCTACCCTCACTTTCTCTTTCCTTCCAATGAGACTTTCCCCCTTAATTAACCAAAGGACACTTCCATGCACCTGACAGGCGTAGATGGGGGGAATTCTCCAGCTATGTCTTGCATGCTTTACTTAAATTAATGATTTCTTATTTCTTCAGTCCTGCATTATTGTCCATGTCAGTCATTTCCTTTCCACTAAAATTTTATCTTTACTCCACTTTTATTTCCTGATTTTCACATTTTCAAACCTTAACTCAACCTATGGTTTATTCCTCCCGTTTCACCCTCATGTCACAGATGAGTGGCTTTCAATTCTTCAGCTATCAGAGTTACCTGAGGGGTATTTTAATAACACACATGCTGGGGCAGTAACCCCAGGACTGGTCTGTGTGTAAAACTTCTCATGTCTTTCTCTTGTGCAGCAAGACTTATTTATATCTTCTCTAGTGCTCACCAGTATCAATTCTGCACACGCCACAGTACCTGGTATTTGCAAAATGTCAAGAAATCTCTTCACTGGTTCTTTCTTACAATCTCAAGGAAACTCCCCCAGGATGCACCTTATGTCACTGCTGAGAAAGCTGAGACTTGAGGAAGGGACATGATTTTCCAAGTCATGTGGGAAACGAAACTAAGTTACCTCAAAGAGCCCCTGTGTGCAGTTGGTTCAAAGTTACTTCCTCGCTTTCTCTGGTGTTTCTAAATTCCTTCTTACAGGGAAATGGCTCCTCAGCCATTTTCTCTGAACCTTCACAATATCAGCACCAAGTGACCATCTCTTCATTAGAGCAATTAGTTGAGCGAGGCAGTCCCCTGTCTAGGCCCAGAAAACAGGAAGGGACATGGAAAGAAATTTTTCCAAAACTTATTTTCAGAGTTGCTGATCTTCCATCTGTCCAAATGCCTCCAGTTCATTCCTCAACCGGAAACATCTTCTCGATCCTTCTTTTCAACCCCAGAATTTGAGTGCTATAAAATCCTGCTTCAACAGACTCAACACTCATCTCTGAGTCCTTGAGCAGGGAAAAGTGAACATATTTTAAAACTGTCTGAATGGCTAAATTATAGCAATTTTTCCCTAGGAGAGAGTTGTTAGGTATTAAAACCTTCCACATAGTGAGTGTGATAATCTTTCACATCCCCACACACGAAAAAACAGTTTTTGCTTTCCTTATTAAGATGATTTGTTTTTCATTTCTAATGATTATAATTTTTCAGGTAGTAATGTTTTATTCTCACTTTCAACTCCTTAAAAACCCTCTGAAGCCCTAGTTAAGCACTGTTAATCAAATACTAAATGCTTTTAAATGATCTGGCCCCTTTTTAAATTGAGAAATAGAGCTGTTTGGGCAAGTTTATGAGGTGACCTTGATTGAATTAAAGAGGTCAGGGATGGAACAGACTTCAAACTCATTTTCAATGATTTTGAAAAAATGACTTCCCTCCAATTAAGCAGGAATTAGCATGAAATATTTTGTTTCTGAAAGGTTAAAAGAATTCCTCTGAGAAAGCAGCTCTCTTGTTACTAGATTTTTATTGAACAGGAGAGAGAAGGCACTCTGGACAGTCTTACAGGTAGCACATTGTTAACATATTGCTGATGATCCAGCATCAATGAGAAGATTCCTTAGCAGCTTCACTCTCCCACAGATGGGGTGAAACATCATACTGACATTTTAATTTCTATTTCAAAAGCCCAGGAACCTGATCACTTTCAATTACTTGAGAAAAAATCAAGTGTTATAATAATTTCAACTTAGTTCTAAAGAGAAATGTTCTGAATGTTACCTTACTTATTTCTTTGATTTGTTTCCTGTGAGCGCTACCCTTTATGATGCAGTAGTTCCCCACCTTTCAATGATCTGAAAGGGCTCAGGGTCTGAATTCTTCCTGCTCTAACACAGTTTTTGTTATATAATTATAGAAGTGGGGTTCCATGGAAAACCCGATGGGAGTGGACACATATGGTGGCCTGGGGACCAGTGGGGTGATTCTGAGGAGCAGTCCACTTGAGGGGAGCACCCACTAAACTGCTCTGACCCCACATTAACCTCAGAGAGTCATGTCAGTGCTGACATGGATTCCACACAGGAAGGTACGAGAGGGGTAAGCACAGGGGTGTGGGAATGGGAAGAGAAAGAGCACGAAAGGACTCTGAAACCACATACCAGCCAAGAGACCTCCACTAGACCTCACGGCCCTCTTCTGAAAAACACAATCAGTTCTACGAGGATTAAGTCAATAAGTAGGTAATACTTTTGCTTGTTGGTTGGTCTTTTATTCTAAACTGAAAAAGAATATTCCTCAACAGAGTAAAAATTCATTCTTCCTACTTTTCATTTCCTATCCCTCCGTTTGACTGGGCATTCAAAATCACATTCTTTCCTCATTAGTTTAGAACCTGATGGGGTGAGGGAAGGGAAATATTACTTCTTAAGAGCCCTTCCACATGAAACTTCCCCGAGTGAGCATCTTATCTTCCTGCACATGTTCTGCCTCAGACTCTTATTTTTAAGAGTTATTGAGAGATGCATCTCATAAAGGAATGCCTCGGGAACAGGGTAATGCAGAGAGCACTTCCATAAGTCGTGAGATTAGATGGAGTCAATAACTGATCCTCTCCAGGCCCGGAGGAAGCAGAGGGAACACAGGGTGATGTGGAAGTCAAAGGGCTAATATTGTAGCTCAGATCATTCCAGAACTGTCAGCGTGGTGCCTGAGCTTTGAGAAATCTTGTAATATTTCTTCTTCCCTTTTCTGAAAGTTAGGGAATGGAGGACATGGACGGTGGCTGTGTGGTTTATCAAAGAAAATGCATGACCTGGCCTGGCTTTTTCCCAATGCACTTCCCCTGAGAGAAACATTTCTTCTTCTTGCATAAAGCCATATAGCAGATTTTTCCTCCATATTGCTTTGGAGGAAAAAAAATAATCACTCAACTGGAAAAGAAATTGGGCCAATTTCCTGAATATCTTTAAAAGCTGGCCTTTCTGTTGGAATGGGTTTACAGACAGTTTGCTGCATGTACTACCTATGTGGAAGCCAATTTCTTTCTCTTTCAGAAATTAATGAGAAGACTAAGCTAGAAGTCCTAATCAGCTCTGTCTGGACTTACTTTTGAAGGTAGTAAGTGTCCCTAGTCTACCTTGGCAATGTGAGGGCATGCACCTCGCAGGCAAAATCCTTGGCTGCTTTTACTTGGTTACCTTTCTGATGCCCCCTTAAGGTGTTTGAGGGATATCCTGAAGCTTTTTCCCCCCACAACATCCCCTGGTTTCAGAGAAAGGCCATAAGCCTCAAAAAAAGGAAACTGGTACTGAGTTCTAGACTTTTCACTTACTATCTTTGGCAAATACCATTAGCTTCTGAATATAGCACTTAACATTCCTATTTGGGAACAAAGGAGAAGGTTGTACAAGATCATTTCTAAGGGTTTCTTCTGCATCTAAAGAGACACACCATTGCACACTCCCTGTGGGTATGCACACAATAGATTTGCTTGGGTTAGAACTTATCTCTTGGATCCTTTATCTAATAGTTACACAAACATGATTAGTCTTTAGAACAGGAACCTGAGCCAGTGTGGTCTGGGGTTATAAGCATATTGTGGTAAATTAAATGTGGAAATTCCCTTATTGGTGTAAAAGAAGGCAATGCAATAAACTTCTAGGATCTGATACCGGATACTATTACTACTTTTGACTTTCTCAAATGACTGAAAATGGCCAGGTGGTATTCCCTAACCAATATGAATTCAACTATTCTAAGTATTTTTTTCAACTAGTATTTACTATATTTTAATAATTAAGTACTTATTGTGGGAGTTTTTGAAAAGCAAAATAAAATGAAATAAAAGTCACCTGTCATCATGCCATCTAGAAATAATCAATGCCTCCAAATATTTTGGCCTGTCAGTATAGGTCTCCCCAATATCTAAGCTGTGAGTACAAAACATATACATGATCTACATGTTGATTTCAAACTGCTTTTATCACTCAGCAATATTTTGAAAATCTTCTCTCATATCTTTCTATAGTCTTCTGAAATGTGATTTTCTTCCAAGCTGCCCATGGATAAAGGATACATTGGTGTTAGGTATTTGTGTGTTTCTAAAGTAATTCTGATCACTGCACATTCAGGTAATTGCTCCAAATGGCAAGAACTCTCACTGAGAGCAAGAGACTCTGGGACAGAGCAAGTTCTAGCATGTTCATTAAAAAATCTGCAACAACCTGCCTGAAGCACTACAATTAGCAGATTCTGTCTTTCAAGTTCTGCTCCAGAAATGTGTCTCTATGTCTCTAGTGATGGAGAGCCTAAGCAAAAATTCCTCCTCTACCTACTTTCCAGAAGGCTTCAGTCATTATGTCCCAGAACTGGCGAAGGTCTGCTGAGCACCTGGTCCCTCTCGTATCAAAGACAGTGACCCCCACCCCCCAAAAGGGAAGAATCTCTAAGCCAATTTCATACAGGTGAGCTTACTACAGGAATACTTTTAAAGCTGACGTAACTGTCCATTTTTAGGGCTTCTACATCTGGATATACTGTGGCAGGTAGAATTTCCAAGGGAGGGAAGAAAGTAGTTAATTGCACCCCTAAACCAGTTAAGTTCCACGCAACTGCATATGACTAGCTGGAGCTCTCCACGATGTCCTCAGGTGTTCTCCTTCTGGATTGCTGCAGTGGACCTAACATCTTCAGGTCTCTAGTGGGAGCAGTCAAGATATAATACTTTATGTCACCAACTGTGTTTTGATGAGCAATGTGTATAAAAGCATTGGAGAATTAGGACAAGGATGCTCATAAACAATGCATCACAGTGCTAAGAAGTTGGTAACAGCATATGTTTTAATAGGTATGGTATTGATTCTTTTGGCCAATGTCCTATTTCAACAGTGTTATAGTCACACTGCAAGATTTTTAGATGGAGAGGTAGAGAAGAAAATCAATAGATACTATCTTTACACTATCAGCTGGCTACATAACTCTAGTTTCTCTGCCACACTCACATCCAAGGGACTTAAATAACACTGTGAAGTGGGGTGGACCTTGGCCCAGTTGTCCACATTTAAATAACCTCAGATGTCCACTCTGTCTCTGCAAAGTATAGCTTTGACTGCCAAAGGGTCATGGAGAACAGCCCATGATCCAGAAAGGACACACATTTACTTGTCTGTATTTTCTATTTCATTAACATACGTAAAAAAGAAACTTTAAAAAAAAGTGGTCAGTAGTGATGCAAAAGCTTCTCTGAAGACAGAATCATGTAGACTTATTGTTTCTGACCTTTTAAAAAATACAGAGAAAGATGCTTAGATAGTTAAGCAGTGCCAAAGAAAAAAGGAGGGAGGGATCAAATAAGTCTTTGTTATTAACTATGGAAGTTTTGCTTTCTTCCTGATTATTCTTAACCCATTAGATTTCTCAAAATAACCAAGTCTTATTTTATATGAAACCAGGTATTACTTTACCGTTCACATGTTACATGTGGCTGCATGACAATGAGCTGAGCTACTGAAAATGTTTTCTAGAAGCATCACCTAGATTCACAGGTGAGCACCTGGCAAATGATGTCAGTATTGAAAAGAAAAATTGCTTTCATAATCAGAAATTCTGACATATTTCTTACAAACTGCAAGGAAAAAGGAGGAAGAAATACTATTAATGGAATCTTTCCTGTATTTAGGAAAAAAAAAAAAAACCCTTGCAAACTTATCCAGATTCTGTCATCTAAACTCCCTCAAAAACATTCTGATTTTTTTTTCCAGAAGTTGTGCAAACCACACTTAAATTTCAACAACACTGTGTTAATTTTGCTCAAATGCAAGCTGAAAACATATTTTAACATCCTGTCAGAATGAGATACTAAGAGTGTCGATAAAATGACACTAAAATAAATGTAAATTTAGATTGCTGTTACAAGTGGCTGCCTGCCTCTGCGAAGATGTTGGGTTGCTATAGTATTTTCCATAGCAACTTTGCATCTTATTACATAAATATTCCCTCAGTGTCCTTAAAGCCTGCTAAGAAAACAGGATGAAATCTACTTTCCATGTAATGATCCTACATCAAACCTTATCAGAATAAAATGCCCAGAAAACATAATTCACTGTAGTCTAGATCACAGCACCTCAATGGTTGAGCATCAACAGAGCCTAGGGGCTGAGGGCAGAAGGTCAAGCTATGACCTTGGCTGCTCACTGGCCTCCTGTTGATTCTCTTCCTAGTGAAGGCATCTGACATCCTCTCTCTGAGCTTGGTTAACCACCTTCCTTTGCTCTCCTGTTGCCCATCAGCTCAAGCCCTCGCCAGGCTGCAGGGCCTCACGTCACTGAACTGAACAAGAACACTGGGCTTAACAAAGTTGGAGCTCAGCATGCAGAAGCAGCTGGGAGCAGGTGCAGGGCTGTCCCACAGAACCCTTCAGAGAACCTGCCCAGCTTCAAGCTGGTATCGATCCATCTAGTGTCAATTGTTGGCAAGCCTCAACCAGGGCTCCTCTGAGTTTTATGGAAGCGCTGCAGAATTGAGTGGTTAGAGTATGGGGGGAAATCTGTGGTCTCCTAGACACAATGCAAGTTCAGCAGCAGAAATCAATTTCACACCAAACACAGGACTACAGAAAATGTGTGCGTGTACGAAAGAAATGTCAGAACACGGCACTGTCAGAACCGACTTAAAAAATAAGATTCTGAGGGTTCTACGCTTAAAGATAGTTCAGGCTCCAAATGTGAATTCACAAAACAGATAAACACAGTCTGGCTGGGCAGAAGGAGTGTTTCCATTACAAAGGAATCCTGCACTACAGCATCTGTCTCCTGCATTTAAAAGGTAAAGCAGTTTATAAAAAGAAATGATTTCTACACTTTCCAGACATAACTTTGCAGAAACATGTCTATTATGAAAAGGAAACTGTGACTGTACATGAAATTAGGAAACTAAAAAATCTACCCAAATAGGCAGTCGTTTGAATTCCTTTGGCCAAAAAAAAAAAAGAAAAAGAAAAGAAAAGGCAGGGGGTGGGGGAAAACCTTAGCTTCTTATAACTGAAGCTCTGGAGCTCTGGATGAAGAGTTAGGAATGAGGGAGGCTACTCAGTCCACCTCAGGAGATTTACTTCATCGTCTTTAAGCTGAACTAGTTTTAATTAATCACATCTCCTGGTTGGGCACTTGGGTTTCCAGAAGATATTTTCTTGAGGTTGAAAATAAAATGTGTGTCTTTAATTTGGTGGTTGCTGATGGAGGTGTCTTGCTTCTCTAGTTCTCCTTCAGCTTGCCGTGACACATGAGAACAGAAGTCTACACACAGTTGCTTCGCCCAGTCTCGGCTTCCTCTCACCTCTGATGTGCTTGGCGGGATCCGCTGCAGTGGGAGCTGAGCCTCACATGTGGCCTCAGTCCGAACCTCCTCACTTCCCATGCCTGGATGCTCCCGTTCCTCTGCTGAGTGCTGAGCAATCCCAAATAAGACTGCTTACCCCAGGCAGCACTCCCTAAAAAGAGACCGCCACCAGCTATGCGTGGTGTGGCCACCTCTGGCTGGCCTCTTCTTGCAGGCCCTGCTCTGGCAACATGTCATCTTTTTCTCTAGAACCAAGGGGCTCGGGGGCAAGAGAGAACCTCGTCGCAGGAATGAATGCCAGGTTGTCACCTCCTCGATGGGTATTCTTTATGCCTTTTGAAAGCACTCCCATGCAGGCAATAAAACTAAATCAGAAAGATGAAGTCAGTCCTGGTGTTTAAAAAGGCAAGGGGCTAAGCCTGATTATTTATTTTTTTGTTAACACAAAGCTTTCAGTGTCATATAAAAATATTCAGATAGAATACTGTGTGTTCCAATGGAATTTAATTATGAACCCCTCACTTGACTTGGTTGGTTAAAAGACTTGGAACATCCTTGTTTGACTTCTTGAAAATTTTAAAATGTACCTATGTTGTGGTAAGTTTCCATGGAAAACTGATAACCCAGGAAACACTAATTAAAAGCGCGTTTGCTACTAAAAGAGCTCAGAGTTTAAATGAGGTGTAATTAAAATCCAAGAGCATTTTTGTGCACTATGGAATGGTTTAAGGGTTTTCTATTTAGCAAGGGATGTTTTTAGCTTCACTCTTCTAAAATCTGCCCTCGGTGTTCCATGCACACTCACCAAATATTGAATAAGGTATGAACACTGGACAGTGATGCTCATTTTGGCTTGTAGTGAAGTGAAATTAATGGTGTTAGGATAAATGTACTATTAGGCATTGCACTTTTATCAACTTAAAGTGCTTACTTTTCAACTTAAAGTGTTTACTTTTTTTGTCTTCAGAAATCATCCCATGCCCTGGAGGTCAGGGTAAACTGAGTCTAACCTTTTCAAATTTCCTTGGATTTACAGTGCTTTGACCACAAGAAGCTTCTTGTCAACTGTCTACGATTAGAATGAGTTCGAGTTTTAACTCTGGTCCATAATCTGCAGCTAGCACTCAATTTTGTATGTCTAAAGTTCTGCACATTGCACAGAAAATGAGTTGTCCTTGTTTGGATGTGCTTCTTCATACTTGCCATTTCAGTTTAATTAATGTAAGCATTCTTAGTTTTATCCCCTCCCTACGTATGTATAGGACAAGGGAGTGAAATACAAAGATCAGAAGATGGGTAATATACCACTGAAGTCTACAAACTTTCACTGAGAACTTATTTGGTGAAAGGAGCAGGGCAGGGTACTGGAGCAAGTCTAAGGAAATGTCAACACAGAGTCACTATTTACTGATCATTTACAATGTGCTAAAACCCTATAGAAAGCCACAAGTGCCTTAGGTACATGAACTCACATTAACTCCTATGATACTAAACTTATCAGGTTTGTCCATGAGAGGACTCAGAAATCTAGCAGAGATGTCCTCACTTTTTGCCTTTTCTTCCTTATGCACTCCAGGCCCATCCCCGCTGCCAGCCTGGTGGGGTCCGGGGTAGGGTATAGAGGTGAGGGAAAGGGAGAAAGAAGAGAGGGAGTGAGAAGTGGAGACACAGAGCAAGGGGGAGAAGCAGTAGATCTGGCTTTTAAAAAGCTTGACTTTAGTGTAGTCGGAGGAAGACTATACACAATAAATTTAGATTTTTGTCAAAAGCTATATTCATAGGCTTTGGAGTAGGATAACAATCTTGAACTAATGCTTAGGTAACTGCCTTACTTTACAAATTTGATAACAAAATTCATTTTCATTGTGATCAACATCAGGTTTTGCTCCAGTAAACACCTTTTCTTCCTTTAGATTCAACTGATGGGGAACAATGGGCAGCCAGCCTGTGAGTTTACTGGAGCTGTAGTGGTCCTGGGGAGCTTAAGGGCAAGACACATTGCAAATTACTCTATGTGGTGAAAACCAAATATGCAATGACAGAGATAGGTTGCAAAAATGTGATTAAAAATAAATAAATAAATAAAAGAAACCTAAGGTAGCATTCAAGTTGTCAGGTACTAAATTTTGTTTCTAGAAACCAAACAAAGCCAGCTCTCTATCACCCTCTAGGAAATAAAATGCAGGCACGTTAGCTACTGCTGTAGGAAGGAGGTGAAGAGCAGAGAGTTGGGTGGAGCTGGCTCGGGAGATGCCACCTAGATGCTGTCCTGGCACAGGCAGTGGCCTCCTCCAGGGCTAGGTCTCCCCTGATGTCACCAAGAATTCCTGGCCCAGCTACTGTCGGGGACACGGGAGGCAGCATCCCACTACTAAAACAGAAACAAAAGGGGCCAGCATTCTTTAAATGACAGAGAATTTCACTTCTACTTCAGGGCTTGACAATTCCCCCAGCAGTGAGTCAGAGTGCTATATTTTGAGGGGCCTGCTCCTGGGTGACTGACAGATGCAAATTTGGACCTAAAAATGAGTGATGTGTCCCCTAACAAGATGCCTAAAGGGCATGTTTCCTTCAGGCTGTGGGGACTCCATTCCAGCTTTAAACAGTCTGTTCACAGGGATTGTCTGAGGCTTAGTCAAAAGATAAGAGGGGAATTCCTGCTGTTAGGCTGTGTCCGCACATAAGCGAGACTGAAGAGCTGCCTTTGGTGTGGCTGGGTCTTTAGGGCCACACAGAATAGAAAGGGTTAACTGCTTTCCCTCCCCCAATCACCTTTGTGCTTTCCTCTTAAACCACATGCATTCTCTGGTCCACCTCATCTTGAAAAGCATGAAGACGACTTTGAACTCTTAGGGGCCCGGCATTTGAACTGTTCTTTCATCTTCCCTCAGCATCTGGTAGAGAACACGTGCTGGGTTATGTGTTTATTCATTTTTCTGACCAAGTACAAAGCCTGGAGAAAATTTCTAGAAGTTCAGGTTTGACTTTTCAGGTTCTTTATCAGAAGCCTGGGGGTAAAAAAATCCAAGGGAGGTCAGGGAAAGGGCTTTCCAGTCAGACTTTCATAAAGGGCCTTGAAAAGAGGTCCTGGGAATCACTGTGGATTCTCCAGCAGCAGAGATGGGGCTGAGGCTGCAGGTATATGCTTTCTGGCCTGGTAGTAAACATCTCCTCAGTGAGTCTATTGTTCTGAGTCTTTATTGTTCTCATCCTCTTACACTCACACTATGAGTTACATATATTTCTTACTTGGGAAATGGACACATTGTTTAATGATGCTACCTCTCACCCCCTACAATAGAAGCCACAGGTTCAAATTGGGATTTCTGATCGACTTCATTGTTTTCTTCTTCATCTAACTTACAAAGATGTTAAGGATCCATGTTTCATGTAAATTTGCCCCTCATCTACAAGCTTCAAAATGATGAGAGCTTTTTATTTTTAGGAAATAGTTGCATTTACTAGATGACCTCATTTGCTTTATAAATGGTCACACTAAAAATCATTCCTTTCTTTTAGTAAGAAAGCACTCCTGAGGAATCTGATAGCAGTGTAATAAAAGACATGTTGACACATAAATGCTAGCTAGGTTCATTTATTTTTCAGACAAAGGATGTATGACTTCAAAATTAATGTTATGGTTCCTATTTCTACACTAAGCTTCTAAAAGACTTTGATGAATGGAATTTGACCACAAAGGGGACATTTTCTGAGTGGTTCTTAATTTTTAGCATGCACTTGAATACCCTGGTAGGCATAAAACATAGATTTCTTGATCTCATGTCCTCACTTCCACTTCACCTAGAGTAGTTTGATTCAGTAGGTCTTGAGTAAAGCCTGGGAACTTAAATTTCTAATAAGTTCTGGGTGATACTGATGTAGCTGGATTAGGAATCACACTTTTAAGAACCACTGTGTGAGAAAGTCTGTAGATGTCTGAAGGCAGGAGCCTTCTCTCGCCCTCATTATGGATGCCTCTGGCATTTTCTCCTGCAGTCCTGGAAAACTCAGCATTCTTACCACGTTGCATGCCTAATAACCTTGGCTTTGACTTCTACAAACAAAGTAGTAAAGGTTTGACTTCTACAAACAAAGTAGTAAAGGTCTGGTGACCTGTTTCTGGTCACCAGAGATTCTTAAAAAGGTGTGTGTTTTGTCCTCTGATGCATGTAAGGGAGAAGATCAGATTTATACTGCTCCTCTTCTTTTTGGCAACTGTGGTTCTCCCCAGCCCCTGTAGAATGCTTTCCCCTCAGAGGAGCTTGTTTCTCTTGGTGTGTCCTAGCTCTGAGTGAGCATTCTCTCTGCCTGCTTTAACAATATTGAGGGATTTACATACACTTCCAGAAAAGACTTTAAAGCAGATTGAGCAGAGCACAGAAAGCAAAGTTCTTGTCAAACTTCTCTCTTTTTTACAACTCAAGGAGTGATGGTCCTCTTCTTGGCACCTGTAACCCTTTGCTTACAGGTTAGGTGGATAAAAGTTTAATGGAAAAAATGCCTAATCCTCTAGCACCTTGGCTCAGAAGCTGAAAGACTTCTCTAGAGATGAAACAATTTCCGTGTAAGTACCCTGACTGAAACCCAGTTTTTATCTATATTTCAGCATCAGTCATGGATGCCACACTCTGGGAAAGGATTTTTATGGGACCAGACAAATATCCTGATAAAAAGAAAAGTATAACTGGCCCCAGACCTACATATGGAGAAACACTGTAGCAATTTAAATCACGATGCTCCTAAGAAGGAGTTTAAAGTTCTATTAATAAAAGGCAGAGTCACTCAAAGATGAAAATTTAAGTATAACTCAAATAAAAATGAGTTATGTGGTCATTTCCCAATATGCATGCCCATCCAGGGCTTGGAAGGTGATTATGAGACCTCGTGGGGATGCAGCAGTGATCAGCATTACCTGACTCGTCGACTCTCATTTTTTTAGTAGGGCTGTCACAGTTCTCATCGTCTGACATTTCCATTTCCTCTTCGCGCCGGATGCCCATCAGCTGCTCACTCTGAGCATTCCTGAGCTCCTGAAAGTAGAGGAGGCCCCACGTCAGAGTCACAGACACCTGTCAACACACCTCTTTCCAATGGTCTTTGATGTATTAGGACTGGCACGCGAACTGTAATTTAAATTTATACTCTGACGCTTTTACCTCCCAAACATTACCTCTCCTCATTAGGATGAAGCTGTGAGGAGGTGGAGGAGGTGTGGAAAAACAGAGGGATTTGGTGTCAGATTTGGGTGAAATCCCTGCTCACCGCTGACTACTGAAGGGCTCTTCACAACTGATTCCATTTCTCTTATGTCTCGTTTTCCTCATGTGTTAAAAGAAAAAAAAGGGAGGTGGGGAATACAACGTCCACCTAGTGGGGCGGCTGCGCAGATTACGAGAACTACCTACTGCCATGCCTGGCCCATAAAAGTCACGCGTTACTGGATGTGGGTAGAAACATCAAAAGCCTTCTCTCCTGCTGACCCGCTGTGTGTCTTGTCTGAGCTTCAATTTACTCATTGCAATAGTGTGGTAGTAAGATAAGATGAGTCAATAAGGATAAGATGAGTCAATACATATTTAGCATCAGGCTGGATGTTTGGTTCACTAAGTTGACAGCGTTGACTATCACTATTATTCATGCAAAATAGGGCCCCTGCATGTGTGTGTGTGTGTGTGTGTGTGTGTGTGTTCACATATACTAAACTAAATGGTAACATTCAAAAGAACGTTGAAGGACAAAATAAACATTCACGCTACCATTTTGGGTTAACTGTTTTTGTTTGGATGGTTGTATTAGCACCACTTTTAGGATTTTAGGATCATAACTTACTTTCTCCACTCACTAGTGGAGTGACTGCACTCAATCCATTTAATTTCTTTGTGGCTTTGTCTACTCACATATAAATGGAGAACAGTAGTAAAACAAGGCAGTTTGAATGCAAGCGTGTATATGAAAATGCATAAAAAGTGAACAATTACACAATAAATGCTTTACTACTGTGCCTAAAAATCAGAACACTATAATCATTTATGTTAAATAATTATTTATATTGTCACAAGCTGTATATTATATACTGATGAATCCTTAGTCATTCTGTTCTCTTGCATGTACTATCCTTAAAACAAAAATCTTAAAACAGAGGAAGAGCTGCATTATTCTTTTGCTTCCCTGTTTAAGCAAAAGTCTTCAAATAAAAGAAAAAGAGCTGAGATAATGTCACTTTATAAAAAATAAACCTATGCATAACAAGCTAAATGACAACATAGAATGCAGTGGCGTGACTTTACACACAGGTCCAGAGGTTATTTGATATGATAGATACATATTTTATTCTGTGTGATATGTTCTCTCAATTCTCTTCTCTACTCAGCTTACAGACTTTAACTGTAACATGATGGAAAGGGCGTTATTTATTGCCAACAGTTTATGTGTGGTCAACTCTGAAGCCTGGGGACCACCCATGCAGAGAAGAGGAAATCACAGAGGCAGAGAGGCAAATTCCTTGGGATAGGAACACCATCGGAGTCCTCAGAGGCCAGTGGGCCCAGCACTAACTCCCTACTTGACTAGCCCACCCAGCAGAAAGAGAAGCTGACACTGCCTTAAATAGTACCACTGGGTTTGGGAGGTGACTGTCATACATGACGAGCAGGCACACATTTTTAGGTTGTGGACAGCTAATTTTTCTACTGACTTAGAGCCCTATCCCCACAGAGGTGGACTGAAAGCACTTGAAACAAGGAAAAGTCAGGTGAAGAATAAATGAAGTTCAAAGGGCCTGTTGTTTAGTCCTTTCAATTAATGACGAACTGTCATACAGTAGCAGCTGTTCTTCTGGGGAAGGGAGGCAAAAGAAAAACAGAGGGAAAATTTGAAAAAAAAAAAAAAAAAAGCTAAGGGTGTTTCCTCAGGGTGCCTGTGGTTCAGCAGTAAATCACTAGTACACGCTAATAAATCTGTAAGGTGTTGCTGATAATTAACAGATGCAGTACATGGGGATACAGAAAAAAATCAAGCCAATTATCAAGCTTATAAGCACCTGAGAAATCATCTACAATGTTAAATTACCAACTGGTATTTAATCAATTAAGGACATGTAGGAGAGAAAATCAAAGGTAGCTGAGAATTCTATGTCCAAAATACATCAAAAGAGCTGGGAGAGTAGCAGGAGGCGCACGGGCCTGAAAGGAGCGCCTTGAGAGACCACCTCCCGACACAGAGCAGAACAAGCAGGCATCCTTAGAACAAAGCTCAGGATCATATCTTATGGATATGACCCCAACTGAATGCTGGGAACCTTCCCAGCTTCTCAGGAATGAGGAGGTTCCAGCTCCGGGAAGCAGGGCCAGGGGAAGGGACCAAACACGGCAGGAAGCATGATGTCGACCAACAACCAATGCTGGTGGACATATGTGATGCTTTTTAATGTCCATATTTATTCAACATCATGCTACTTGCCTTTCTCTTAAAATTTCCTTTATTCATCTTTGGATTTTTAGAGAAGGAAAGAAAATAAATGATTCATCACAGATCACCCCCAAGTCTGAATAATTGCTTATGGATTCCAATTTGGGTTTTCATAACCTTCTATTTGTATATTTCATCATAAATGAGGGCGACTCTTCCTGCTGGAACTCAACCTTGACTCAATCTGGATTCAGTATCTGGGAAAGCACCAGGAAGGTAAGTACCCCTTGTTTTAATGGCCCCTGAAAAAATTAAAGAAAAGCCCCACCTCCTCCTTACTCAGAATCTTGAATAGAGGAACAGAAATGCATCAGTCACCAACCACCTTCGGAGGCATTTGTGAACAAAATAAAAAATCACCTTCTTAACAATAAATTGCACTAGCATTTTAAGTGTCCCATTATTGTGAAGTCATTCGGTATTCACCATAATAACAGTGATAATAAAGAATTCATTTGGTATTCATGTGGATGTTACATCTACTGCCATTGGTATTCAACTGTAATTTTGCATTAGTTAATGGGCACTTAAAATGCTACCCAAATGATTGATATCATAGTATTTTGTGGCTGCTCAAACTCTTTATAAAACACTATTTTACAAGTGTGAGCCAAAATCATTAAATAAGTAAGCCTTACCTTCTATAAGTTTGGGATTTTGAAAGAGGGGACTATTCATTTAGAGAACTTAATATTAACATGCTAGAGATGGAGAAGCATCCAGATGAAAAACACTCACTTAAAAAGAAAAGAAGAAGCAAACAAAGACAGTATACTTACTTTTAAATTACAGGTTCAAAGCGTACACTACACTGTGGAGTTAAAAATAACAGCTGGATGATCAATGACTAATGACACATTCTGGTCTTTCTATGTGGCAATGAAGGTCACATTCTGGACTCTTTCCTTAGAATACTCACACTTCACACATGCATGAATGCAGAAAGGTGGGTCTGGTTAGCCTGGGCACTCACTCCCCTTAGGAATTTGCTCTGGAAAGAAGTGTGATAGAATCTACGAGTACTTCAGGGGCCTAAGACCTTGCTTATGAAGAGAAGACAGGGATGGGAAGGCATACTTGCCATTTCTAGCCCAAAGGGCAAACCATCATCATCATGCTGTAAGATGCTGAAAAAAAAAAGGAACTCTGTATTTAATTAAAAACGATTTTTTTTTAATCTTATGTCACATATTAGAAAAAATAACTTAATGGGCAAAGTCTCTTGGTTTATTTCTGGCTAATTACTATCCAGGGAGAGATTCTTTTCTCCCTCTACAGGGGAGAAAAGCATTCTGTCCTCTCAGCATTGTCAGCTGCTTTTCTGGATGAGGAACAAATCTGAGCTGAATTTGGCACCAACAATGAAACAGGACAGTGACAGGAGGACCGCCCACTCTAACAAAACCATAATGGCTGCAGCCACACTATTCTCTGCCAATCCAGCTGTGTGATGGTGGTTAAAAAGTAATAATAAAATCACCAACCTCAGAATGCTTTCGCCAAATGTCTATGTTCTTGCGCTGAGCTTTCGAGAAATGGTCCCAAGCTTTTTGTCTGGTAGAAGCGTTGAAAACGGCCACAATCTGCTCAACTTTGGTGAACAAGGAAGTCAAACAAGACAAGTAATTTATGTTGTGATCACTATAGGGAAGCAAAGCAAAGACACTAGGAGTCTATGGATGATGTCTCTACAGAAATAACATCATCGATATCCATCCAATTTGTGCCTTTTATACTTACATGTTAGCAATGTTGGAGATGTCTCCTTTCAAGTCTGTCTCCATAACTTTAGGTTAAAACAGATTCTAAATATGACTGAGAAAAAAGTTCATGGGTATCTGCTTTCAAGAATTCATTGGCTCTTGTTTGCAAGTGTACATCTATACACCTCCATCTACAGATACACAGGATCTGGTGGTAGCACACAGAAAAGATGCATAAAGTAATACCTGGGTAGACTTAGAAATGAAGCCGGGATGGAGAGGCTGGAGGAGGACAAGCCTTTTTTTCTTTCTGTCTCCTTGTAAAGGACTCTGAAGAAGTTACCATGTCCAAAGTCCATCTTGGGGCATTGAATAGCTGTGTGATACATCCTCTCAATGTCAAGGGTCATTTTTCACCTTGACTTCTTTTTGTGCCCATGTTGCACTCACTGCTCTTAGCCCTCCAGCCTTCTGACCAAATGGGACCCCTGGCCTCGCTTCAAGACAGACCATGGCTCACCCCCCAGCAACGCTGGTTCACAGATCTTATTTCCACACCACGTGGGCCCACCACTGTTCATCATGGCCACATGCCTTTCTTTTCTTCCATTTTCACTTTCAAAAGGCTCCTCTTCCCTGGGCAGCCTCGCCAACCATTTGAAATTCTAATTTTAACACTTTGACTTCATTTAGCACTTCTGTGGCTTCTAGGCATGGACCGAGTGGAATGATAAAATGTGGAGGGGTTGTGGGCAAAACTATGTTGAGAAAGGGCTGGGCTTTTAGTAGTGAGGGTGAGGGGTGGAGCCAACCGACTGCAAGTTCAATCTTGCTCAAGCAGTTATTGATCTAGGGAGCATGGGATTAAGGACATTCTAGCACTGAATTAGCCATATGATTCAACCTGAACTTGTAAGCTTCTAAGTGCTTCTAGCACAGCCAAATTAGCTTCTCATAGATGCTATCATCTAACATAAATCGGATGTAAATCTTTCTTAAGTGATTCCCATGGCTCTATTATAAAAAAGGACATCAAATCTCTACCAAATGTTACAGGTAGACAAAGAATGCAAAGAATAATACAATAATCCCCACAGAACAACAACTGGTGCCATAATTTAAAAAAATTCACATCTCAAATACACTAGTGTATGATGGAGCAAAGAAGGCAGATTCCATGCATTTACCACAGTGTAATTACCTTATAAATGCTCATAGCGATTACTTCCCATTCTCTGAGTGATTTTCACAGGGGCTTTGATATTTACCGTTTTCTACCTCAAGTGAATTCTAGCTCTAAATCTCTTTATTTATCAAACTTTCACCTTGTATCACACGATGAGTTCTTTGCAGTCAAATTTGCTATCAACTTAGCTCAGACTCTCCTTGCATGTGTGACTTCCCTCCTGGCTCTCACCTGGAGAAGGGTGTGGGTCAACCCAGTCACACAGAGCTGCTCTGCCCTCTGACCGTCACCTCACCACCAGTCCCCGGCTCTGCTCAGCTGCAGTGTGGCTAGCAGCAGGGAACCTACTGACCCCCCACTGCCTGGCCTTCCTGCTTTTTTGTCTGCATGCAGACTGGGATCCCTGGCCACTCTGAGCTACCTTCTGCTCTGGTATCACAGAGCCATTAGTCCAAGATGCAGTGGTGGAATCCACCGTCAGATGAGACTGTCTGATTGGGTGGAGATCGGAAGATTGCTCAACAGTAATAGGCCCCACTGCTTTCAAGCAGAGCTCTTTGATGGGCATCAGTTAGAAAAGTAAGAACTGTGGTGTTTTGGTACCTGGCCTGAAGGAAAGAGACAGTAAGGTCCAAGGCTGAGGATTTGGGGGGTGAGAGTCCAATTCTGTCAACAATCTGGCGAGGCAGTTCACTAAAAAGGTAATATGTGTTCATGTTCATGTTCATGTTCATATTCGTGTTCATGTGTGTGTGTGTGTGTGTGTGTGTGTGTGTGTGTGTGTAGGAGAGGAAGAAAGACCAGTAATACATATGAGAAAGTACAGAAGAGAAATACCTAATACCTACCAGGAAGACCCAATGGCTTTATACTACATAGGTTCAAAGGTAAATAGAGGTCTCCTAATAGTTATTCAAAGCATGTTCTATTATAGATAATCCCTGGTTTGTGGTTAAAAGCCTCAGTTATTTAGTATATGCTATTATCATGTCCAAACACATAAGTTCTTCCATTCATTCATTCAGAAAAATTCTAACTGCCAGTTACCAGGCACTGAACTGATAACTGGAATTCTATGATGAAACCTCAGTCCTTGTCCTTGATGAAATAACTGCATTTAGGGAGAAAGACAAGCAGATGGCTAGCCTGTGCAGGACAGGTAAGGGTAGTAGTTATGGGACAACAGTGTCTAGCCTGATAGGTAGAATTAGGAAACAACCCCCAAAGAGGGCAACATTTTTGCCAGGTCTCAAATGGCGAAGCAATGCTGGCTTAGCAGATAAGGTAGAAATGCCTGTTCAAAAACTGACACGGATTTTTGAAAGGACTTTGAAAGCAACTAAAAAGAATGGGTCAAATTCTGGGAAGAATAGATTAAGTAGGATCCTGTACGTTAAGCCAGATTGTGAACTTTGTATTCTATGCCACAGGAGACACACATGTGTAGAATTCAAGGAAGGAAAGATGAAGGCTAGAATTAAGACAGTGGGGTGGAGGGCAGAGCAAGAAGTCATTTGACAGGGAGAGTTGACAGGTCAAGGTGACTGATTCGCTATATAGAAGGAGAGGAGAGAGACCAGGATCACTCAAGCTTGGGAGTCATCAGACCCAAGGACATGTGCAGGTGTAGATCTGCGAAAAGAGGTAAGGACTTGGCTCTTGGAATTGTTGAATTTGAGATGCCTGAAGGTTATTAAGAAGGAGCTGAAATTAGGTTGGGGGGATCAGAAAGAAATCAAAGAATATATCTTACATTACCCTGTCATTACCAATATCATATTCTTTTCATGGGGGTAATTAAAGCAAAACTAAATGTGATTTAATTGTGTTTCTATTTTCTACAGTTTTATAGTCTCCCCCATATTAAACCATCAAAAATCAATCCAAAGACAAAACTGCATTTCAGCTCATGCTTAAAAATATAGTTTATAGTATTTCTGAGGCCCAGTTAACTTCTCTTATTTCTGCACAGACAGTCCCCAAACCAGCCATTTATCTTACAAATGAAAGTTTCTCAGCAACAAAAGGACTTGAAAGTGTGCTTGGATCAGCACAAATTCATCATTAGGGAAAAACAACCTCAAAGTGTATGCCCTAATGAATGTGATTCAGAGACAGCATCTTTTTAAAATCATGAATCAGAATGACCCCAGTACTGATGTCATAGGTGAAGAGCACACATTCTGTCTTCATCAGGACAGAACAAGAAGGCCCTGCTATTTCTCCAGTCTAGTTCATACTACTTTTCTATATGCAGAAAAGCTATAAGTCATTACTAGCTCAGTGGGATCTTTAAAAATCTACTTCTTGAGATGACTGGATTAAAAAGATGTGGTATACATATGCACAGTGGAACATTACTCAGCAATCAAAAACATAAACACATGCCTTTTGCAGCAACATGGATGGAATTGGAAAGGATCATGCTTAGTGAAGTAAGTCAGAAAGAAAAGGAAAAATACCAGATGGTTATTAAATATTGCTGTACCCTTCGCAGGGGTGGCTGCTTGGCTCTGGCATCTTTATTTATTTCATTTTTTTTTTTATTTCTTTTCCCCAATGCCACCCTTTGTCTCCTTTTGCTCCATTCCTCTCCCTAGCTCCTGTAGCCTCAGAGCCCTCAGGATGTTTGATGCCCAGTAGTTTTCATGCTGTTGGATTGCCTGTTATATGACCCAACCACTCTTTTCATCTGCAAACTCTCAATAAAAAGATAACTAAGGCATACCTTAAAAAATTAAGTTCATTTAAGTATTTTATTAATTGGATTTGGACAGTACCAAACTGGATGTAGTTAGAAACACTTCACTAATAAGAGGTGGGAATTCTTACAGAGACAAGCAAAGGAAAGCACAGGAATTACTGATGGGTTGTAGCTTAAGGCTCAGTTGGCGACTCGTGGTTGGTTGTTCTTAGGTTTCAAGGTCATAACTTTGAGTCCTTTACAGGTTTAGATTTCGGTTTGCTTACATAGGTCACCTTAATATTAGAGCTACCTCAGTCTAAAGGTCTGTTGGTTTAATTAATACTCTACTAGTGATTATTTATCTTATGTGTTTATATTTAACTTATGTATATATCTGTCCTATATGTATATGTGTACTTGCAAAGATATTCAGAATTATATTCAAAAAAAGTTGTAAGACTAACTTAACACTTCTTGTATTTTCTTTACCTCCAAAATGTTTGGACAAAGTATATTCCTTACTTGAGAGAGAATTTTATGCACATCTTGACAAGCACTTGACTTTGGTATTCTCAGGGAGGGCAAATTTAGAGCAGACATCCATTCACCAGAAACAGAATGGACTTAAACAAGTTTCTAGGGAAAGAGCAGAATGTTGACCACAAAAATGCAGCTTTGTGGGCTGCACAGGGTTATTGAATGTTGAGCTCTGAACAGAAAAGCATTGGAAGCAGCAAAAGAGAAAGTCAGGTTCTTCCAAAGAACACAACCAGGGCTCTTTCTCCCCGTGTCCTCTGGAATGCACTCTTCCTCAGAGTCCCTGCACCGCCTGCTTCTCTGTGCCACCCAGGTAACTATGACAGGGCCTGAAACCCAAATATCTGGGGCAACCAATTGAGTCCAAGTAGGTGGTAGCCTACCAACATGGGACATCTCCACAGTTCTGCCAGGCTTAAGTTTTGTTTTTAAATGCGATCTAGCCTCATAAGAGAGTCTTCACTCTATAGGGTTCAGAGGAAATTTTTTTAAATAACATCTTTATTTTTATATCATTTTGTGCCTTTTTCCATCTCAGTTGTAATGCCCATGGGCTTCCCATCACCAAATCACCCATGTGCCATTACCAAAGTCCATTTCACTTCCCCTCCTCCTTTTTTGATCCCATTCCCCACTCCACCCCTGTAAAATGCCTCTGGCATATAGTTGTTCATTATTATTATTATTATAATTTTCTAACCTGGTCCTTTATACCCCTGGTATGAGTGAAACCATCTGGTATTTTTCCTTTTCTTTCTGGCTTATTTCACTAATCATGATCCTTTCCAGCTCCATCCATGTTGTTGCAAAAGACATGTGTTTATCTTTTTGACTGGTGAGTAATATTCTATTGTGTATATGTACCACATCTCTTTAATCCAGTCATCTACTTTGGGGCATTTGGGTTGATTCTATGTCTTTCTATTGTAAATAAAGCATCAGTAAACATGGGGGTGCAGGTATCTTTTTGAATCACTGTTTTTGTGTCTTTTGGGTAGATACCTAGGAGTGGGATTGCTGGGTCATAGGGAAGCTCCATTACTATCAGTTTGAGAAAACTCCAAACAGTTTTCCATAGTGGTTGTACTAGTTTACATTCCCACCAGAAGTGCAGGAGAGTTCCTTTTTCTCCACATCTTTGCCAACATTTGTTGTTGCTAGTTTCTTAAAGATGTGCCATTCTCACTGATGTGAGATAGTATCTCATTGTGGTTTTAATTTGCATCTCCCTTATTACAAGTGATGTTGAACATTTTTTTTTTATGTTTGTTGGCCATCTGCATTTCCTCAGAGGAATTTTTTTAAGGGATAATTTTTTCTTCAAATTCTCTAAGAACAGCTCATAAGAGATTTTGAAAGGCACATGAATAAATGCACATGAAACAAATGACCTTTCCACCCCCACTTGTTAATGTTGTTTTTAACTACACTGGTACAAAAAGCTAGAGTGGAAGTGATGATGAGCCTTGGCCCTTGTTGAAGAGTTCTAATGGAGGTAAAGCACTAAGTTATTGGAGCTCTCGGGATCCCCAAGCAAGCGAGCCACAGTCAGAGGGAGGAATAGCTGGGGTCCTGTTAGTGGTTAGTGTTGCACATGGAGAGGGGAAGCTGCTATGGGAGATTCCCACAGAGATTCCTGTGTACTCTTGGGTTCTGGTCCTGGATATGGAGGAGCCTTCTGGTCAGTCTGGCCAGAAGCCCAGGACAATAATAGGGTCAGCCCCATCCATTAAAGCAGCAGGGACTGGATCTTCAAGTTAAGGAGGCAAACAGGCATTCTGGGGTTTTGTCTTAAGATGCGCTTTGGTGGAGGGTGTGGGTGCTGTTGTTCATCTGAGGAGTTGTGAACCTATCCCCTTAAGTCACACACAGTGCTGTAAAACAACATCACCTTAACAAAATAAAATATACAAAATGAACAAGCATTGTGTGACACTGTGATGCACATCCCTGGGGTGAGATCTCTACCACAGGGCATGGAATTTAACTTCCTGGCTGCTTGAGACAAGACATTTGGTGCTTTGGGGGAGTGGGATGGAGACAGAAATACAGAAAAACATACTGACCAAATTATTAAAAAAGAGAAGAAGCAGCAGTAGTATGTATTTAGCATATTTCAAGCAAGCAGGACATGAAGATGTCGTTCAAATAAATGGAAAGCTATTAGGTGGATGGTGACTTTTTAAAATTTTCTATTAAACCTGATACATTTCAGGAAACTGTAAATCCCGTTATTAATGCATATATTCATTACATGTAAAATATATGACATATTTTGGAAAATGACAAAAATCCATGAGATTTTTGTAACTGCAACGGTTTCTTATAGTAACAGTATTTATTGGGCTTTTAAGATACAATAAATCTCCCAGCCTAAATTACCCTTTTAACTAAAGGAAACTAATACTTGTATATCAAAGAGAAAAACATGAAAAGTTAAAAATCTACTTTCCATCCTGAATGCCCCCCCAATCCAGTTTCTCTCTTTAACCACTGTTAATAGATTCTAACATATCCATAACATATCCAAAAGTTATGGATATGTGCAGATAGTGAATACTGTTCTATATATGAACATTTATTTTTACTTACACCAGAGTGTTAATATTATACACACTGTGCTGTTTGTATAATAAGCCACTTAACATACCTTGGAAATCTATACGTTTGGTTGTTACTAACATGGTTGCAGTAAATAATTTAGTCACAACCTCTAACCTTCTTATTTAAATACCTTTATAAAAAATGCTTAGCTATAGAAAGGATAGAAAAGAGAGCATTTGAACTTCTAATTTTCTAGAGCTGTTCCCAAATTGTACTCTGATTTTATGCCCACTAAGTGTTTTTCAAATTGTTTCCCTAGCCCCTTGTCAACAACTGGTAATCAAACATTTAATTTTTGCATTCTTGACAGATTGCTAACAGCATGAATTACATGATAACCAGTTCTCTGCACCAGAGCTGCTACAATTGATGTTGCCATTATGAATCAACGAAATAAGCTGCAGAAATAAGCTGTTGCTACTAGAGATCATGGAGCAGTTTCTAAGACATTCCCAACCAACACCCATGACTCTGGCCCAGGAACCAACTTTGAAAACCATCTTTTAGATCATAGAGCACAGACCCTGGTCCAAGCAGCCTAAATAATAAGAGCTGACCACTGCTGTGTGATTCTAATAGCACCATGATGCCATTATGACCAAGAAGAAAACAGGACCACAGACCTCGCAGTTACAGACTTCCTTTTTTCTTTCTATTATTTTTATTATTGAGGTGACATTGGTTTGCATCACCACATATGATTTAGAAGAATCAGTCATACCTCCTCAGATGGGCATCATCACACCACACCCACCACCAGAGCACCCATATCTCTTTACCATACCACTGGGCCGCTTTCTCCCCCACCCTCCTATTACGGTAGACTCAACTCTTCAGTCATATTTCTAGGGTTTGTTTGGCTCAGTTTTACCTGTTCCTTTGTTTTGTTTCTTTTATATTGCACATATGAGAAAAATTACCTTTCTCTGACTTATTTCACTTAGCATAATCCCCTCTAGTTCCATCCATTATGTTGCAAATGGCAAAAGCTTATATTTTTCACAACAGAGTGGTATTCCACCGAGTTAATACAATATATCTTCCAATCTATTCATCTGTTTTTGGGCACTTAGGTTGCTTCCATACTTGGATATTGAAGGTAATGCCTAAATGAATACAGTAGTGCATATATGTCTTCAAATTAGCATTTTTAAATTCTTTGGATAAATGCCAAAGAGTAGAATTGCAGGATCATATGGTATATCAATTTTTGAGGAATAGCAGCTTTCTTAGCAACTTTCAAATATGAATTGCAGTATTAATTATAGTCACCATGCTAAATATTTCATCCCTACAACACGTTATAAATTAACTGGAAGTTTGTACTTTTAGATCCTTTTCACCCACTTCTTCTCCCCCACTCTCTGCCTCTGGCAATCATGGAATTACAGGCTCTGTAGGTGACTCCAAATCATGCTAAAGAACCTATGATTTTTAAAAATATTATCTCATTTAAATTTTACAACAACCTTCTGCAGCAGGTGTACCATTTCACTGATGAAGAAACTCTAAACTCACAGAGAGGTAACACTTGTGTATCTACAGAGATGACACATACTTGTGCATAAACCACATGTAGGAAGTGGTGAAGCTGGAGATGGAAACTGCATTGGCCCAAGTTAAAATCAGATACATAAACCCATCTGTGTAGGTGTTTACATTATGGACCAAAGTCTTTGAGGCCTGTGGAGTGTAACATGCCAGCCATCACCCTAAAGCTGGGGATAAATGATCTAAAAAGGCTACTAGTCCCAGAAGCCCTGGGGGAAGCAACATCTGCAAGACTGAGGCCCAGCAGGTGAAGGAGCTTATAGCAAGTGCTAAATGAGACAGAAAATGCTTCAAGGACTCCCCCTCCCCAGACCAAACTTTAAGGTTTGTAGAACTATCTGATGCAAAGAAGGCAAACACTTGAGGTTGTGATAGGGATAGAAAACTAAGTATTGACCCCTCTCCAAAAGTGTGCTGAGGAATGTGAACCACAGGAAGATTCCATGTGTCTGGATACCTGCCAGACACTTCTTATGTATCTGCCAGACTGGAAGAGTCTCCAGCATATGCCCTCAGCACACACATGGCTCTAAAATGGACTCCATCCTGATTTTGCTCATCCATGTTGTGAAAGGATAAGTAAGTCTCATCAGGTAAATCTTAAGAAAGTGGGGTGAGGGGAGAAAGGTATAGAACAACCACACACCATCCGGGGATATGGTGGGGTGCAGGAAAGGAGATAAGGGAAGCCTGTGTCAGTAACATCTTATCTCTATGACCAAGAGGCGTGGAGGCCGAGGAAATCCTTTCCTGTTTGAATCCTAAGGCTAAGTGGAATATGGACAAGACAATCTAAACATCATTTCTAGCTCTGAGATGGTACAGAGGAGGGGTTAGCGAACTGTCTGCAAAGAAACAGAAGATATTTTTGACTCTGCAGGTCAGGCAGCTTCCTTGCCAGAGGGTGTACCCACAAACAGAGGCAGTTTGTCTCCTTAAATAGAGTCCTCTCGCTTCATCTGTGGCTGGGATTTCCTTATTCTCCCTGTGGACAGCTTTTTTTTTTTTTTTTTTTTTTGTTAGAGCATCAAACACTAGGTTGTACGCCTATCTCCTATCTCTGCAGAAAAGAGTCAAGAACAGACCACCCTCGCTGAAAGTAATTTTTCTGGGGGACCCCACATTTTGCCTCAGATCTAGTAAGAAAGTATCCTGACTTTTAAAATTTTCTGTGAAGAGTTGGAGCATATGGATTCTTTCCAAAGTACCCCAGGGACTATTTCCTCATCATTCCCTCCAACACCCCAACACCCCTCAAACACACAGACACCCCCCCCCCCACTTGGCAGTGGCTTCTTTCCCACTCCCTGGAACTGGTTTCACAGCAAGGCAGCAGGGCTGGCAGCTGAGCTTCCTAAAGTTTTGTCTTGCCTGAATTGTTTTTTGTCACTCAACAGGTACTGCTGGCTGAAATCCAGCCTTCTACAATTCTTTATTATTCCTGAGTGTAAAACCATACATTCTCTCATATTTCTACCATTACAAAAATATTTTATCCTATTATTCAAGTGGTATTGCTTGGATCAGTACCTATATTTTCAGTGAGACTGAAAGGATAAAAAAAAAAAAATCTCCACCCTGACTGGAAAGCTTCTAACACCCCTCGTCTATCAGCTTTGGTAAGAGAAAATTCTGTGCTCATCCTTGACTTGGAAGTTTTATAAAAAATATTTTCTCTGAACATTTATTCCTGAGAGCAAAGAGATATTTTTTAATGAAAATCATGTTTCCAGCACTTCAAAACATTGCAAATACAGCCATCAGTATGAGTTTAAGGAGAAATAGAAAAATCTGTTGAGTTGCTAAAGCTGTTAGCGGTGAATTTTTTTTTTTTTTCCTGTGGATAAACCAATGATGATCACAGACACAAGTAAACGTTTTAACACTTCATAAAATTCTTTCTTGACGGCAGGGACATAGGAGTCAAATTTCCCAGGGTAGGAAAAAAAAAATGTTTAGTTGAGATGTTCCTAAGAAGTAAATGATTTCAGAAGGAGCTTTTCAGGCAGAAGAAATGTGGATGAGGACACCAATCTGCCTGAAAGGGGGTCAGGGGACAAACAGAGAGCAAAAGCCCCTCACATTTCATTCCAGCATTCAGAGTACCACCTGGCACTTAATGGGGACCCAGTAAATATTTGTGGCTGGATTCATCATTCATTTGAACACCTGAGCCTTGTACCGTATTCGGCAGGAAGACAGATGAGACGTGACAGGAGAGAATGGTTGGTGCAAGCACGGCCTCTTTGATGAGAATTCTGACCAGTCTATAACATCTCGGGGCTGAAGTATGGCTTCACAGCCACAGTGCTGCCCGTGGGTGTCACCCCACAGGCTCAGGAGTGTGGTACAGTGAGGTGAGGGAAAGAGAACAGTAAATGGTCACTATCTCTGTTAAGCCTAAAATCTTGCTAGGGGTCAAAAACAAAAGCTGATGATGCACTTTGATAATTAGGAGATCATTAAATGTGCAAGTAGGTAGTATTAAGTGCTAGAGAGGATATGAGAGAGGGAGGTGGTTATGAGTTGCAGTAGGTGGACAGTTTCATGAGAAAGAGGGGGATGGCTTAGTTTCAATTCCGGCACAGGGAGGAGTGTGTGTGTGGGGGGGAGGGGGCATCAGGTAAGGGATGTGGCCTAGGCACGTGTGTGCAGGTGGGAAAAGGCAGGCCCAGCGGCCAACATTCCCATTTGTAGCCAGACAGCAGACTTTAGATTCATTGTGATGTCAGGATCCTTCTTCAACTCTAAGTATAAACTATAAATTTATAATAAAATATCTTCTTGATTACCTCCTTCATTTATTAAACACACACACACACACACACATCTGATGGTAGAAAGCAAACTGTACGAGGTGTTCTAATCTGCCCATCAATCTTACTATTAATAAATGACCCAGTCCTATTGAGTTTGCTCTCTAAACTTGTTTCCTTCTCTGTAAAATGAGATGGTTTTGGCCAAAGATTCTCTGGAGGCCCCTGCAGCATCAATGTTCTATAATCACAGCTTTTCATTCTTGTTCACCCTCCTTATGACACATTCTTAAGTTAATATTCAGCAACTTGGACCCTCCCTGGTGGCGCAATGGGTTAAAACCCAGCACCACAAAGCTAGCCACAGCTACCTCAGTATGTTCTATTTCCAGCCAGAAAGGTGACCCATGTGGTGCAGCAGACCTCTCCTGTCTTGCCTGCTGTTCCCCTCAGCAGTGTGCCCTCCTCTTTTCCCACAAAGCATGTAGGGAAAGTACCAAAGTGGGACTATCATGGTGTGTTGATAATTTTCATTAGACGTGTGCGTGTTATGACAAGGCATGCACAATTAATCATCTGGACGTTCATATTAATAATTCAACGCTGTGGCACATGTTCCTGAGCTTGAGACAGTTCCTCTCTGGGCTTAGGAATGACAAGCTTTGCTCATAACTGAAATACTAAAAGCAGACAGGTCTATGGGGATTTCTGACAAAGTGTACATTTTTTGAAAGCAAAGAAGATAAATACCCAAACATCTTGGGGAAAATTCTGCCCAATGGGCAGGTTGAAAAATGATATAAACATGAGCCAAGGTTGACATGAGGATGAGTGGATATAAGAATGTGCAGGTTTACCTGTGTTGAACATTTTCCCCCTTTCTCCTATATCCCACAAATGAGCTCTGCCCAGCTAGCCCCTGAGGGTAAAGAACACCCCCAGTGTCACACCAGGGTGGACTGTGCCCTCATGCAACATTCCTGATGACTGACTGCAGGCTGGTGCTCAGAGGTGAAAAGTGATCCCAAATGGAAGTGATGGATTGGGTTGGGATTGGATATTGTTGCCTGTTGACATTTTAAGTCCAGGCTTGAATAGCAACAATGCTACATGGCTATATTTAATAGTTGGTCTTGGAGTGAAGGCCAGAGAGATGGAGCTTAAGTGGTAACAGAGCTGAGCACAAAGCTCGAAGATAACCACTGGGTTGTGATGCAGACCTGGAAATCAATCACAACTTGTTCTTTGAGTTATTGTTACAGGTTCTGTTTATTTTACCCTCCTGTGAACAAAGGCTATTTGCTCAAATATGAAAGCAAAGACAAATATGAAAGGGATAAGAAGACAGCTGCATCTAACCCAGCTTACCAGTTGAACCCGTAATGAAATCGCCCTTCTGTTTAGCCGATCAGCAATTTCCAACCATATCTACATAAGGACCACACTTTGTGCTAGCGGCTTTCCTGGAAGTTGTTAAATAAGTTCTCCTTTCAAAATACCTGGTCAGCCCCACTTGCTGTAATAAACCCTTTCGTCAATATACCTGCCTTCAAACCACCTCAGCAATACTTCCTGACACCATGCTTTCTAATAGAGGGGCTGCTGTGGGGAGCTATGGAGAGGGGTGTTGTCTCAGTAGGAATTTCAAGGCTACTGCTGGAAAACCAGGCAATTTCCAGCTAATAGGAGAAAGATGAGATCCCTGAATCTCAGCATCTACCACACCCTATCTATTTCTAAATGAGACAGCCAAAAGGAGATTCTTAAGATGTTTGCTAGGAATATTTAGGAAGGTAAATGGAGGAATGGCCAGCTCAGTTTTGGAAAATGTACCAAATGTGTCACTCACAGAGGAATTCAGCAGTGATTGCTTGAGAAGCAGCCCCACATACTAAAGCAAGCCCACCATCCACCATGCTGAAGGCAGCTGGGAAAGCAGAAAATATGTCGAGACAAACAACTCTAACTTCTTCCCACAAGCAATGAAATACACTTAAAGTTCAAAGGAATATGAAATGTGCCCATACTGACCAGGTTAGCCAGAACACTGCTCAGGGTGTCCATGACAAATGTTAGAATTTGGTCCCCTTTGGAGTTGTCACCTTTGTAGAAATACCTTGGCAGAAGTGAGGGTTGCTAGGGGATACATCACATTCCTACTCCAGCTCATGGGCTTAGTCCCAACTTGGACTCTCAGTTAAGGTACCTCCCACCTTGAAGATATCCTGAGGGCCTTTGACACCAAAGACTGCCAGGCTCTCTAAGGATGAGATGTGTACCCCTGCGTCCCAATTCTCCTAATATCCTTAACCTGTTACCTAGTGTCTAGAAACTAGTGGTGACTTCTAATAAAATAGCTCGTGAGCTCCTTTTCTGATTTTCTTGATAAGACAAACAAGTTGTAATCATTATATAATTATAAAATGCTCCCATTCTCCACTGATAGTGCTAACAAGGCCAAGTTGCACTGTGAGTTTCCAGGAAACACCCCGGAAATCACTGTTTTAAGCCTCCCTCCTGCTTCTCCAATTTCTCATTCATTCACTCACTCAACCACTATGTCTATGTTTTAACACGACATATATTGAAGTCTAAAAGGACATGTCTTCTCCTTTGTGACACCTGTTATAATAACCCAAAGCAAACTGATCATTACATCATTATACAGCTTGAGAAATGCTCCAAAGCAGGGTCTCAGAAGATACAGTGAGGTCACATGAATCTATCAGGAGATCATGGGTTGAAAGGCCTTTCTGAAGGATGAGTAGTATTCTTGTGTGCAAAAAGTGGGGGAGAGACACCAGACAGAGGGAACCGACACGCAAAGGCTCAGAAGTAGGAGTTGGCTTCGACGGCATAGTAGGGAGGAGGCCAAACTCAATGACATCCAATGACTCAAGGGAAAACTGATGTAGAAGTGGCAGACACAGAGAGCTTGCAGGCTAAGGGGAGAAGAAATTTTAAGAGCCATGGGAAGTGAAGGGGTTTTAGTGATCTGAACTATATCAGACAATGTGTGAAAAGAGATTGAACCAAAGAAAGACAGGAACTAGGCCTGTGGAAACCATGAAATCCTCCCAATAACCTACCGCCCCTGTCCCCTACTATGAGCATTCCAATTTTATTCTGGGGCAGTGGGCCAACTCAAAAGAATATATCACCCTCTTCCCTTGCAGCTTGGCATGGCCACATAAGATAATCCTGCATAGTGAGACATAAATGGATGCTGTTAAGCAGGTTCTGCTTTCTTGCTCTAAAAAGGCAACCCTTTCTTCTTTGTTTCTTCCCTCCCATTTTACTATATGATTCCAGCTATAAAAGTATGTGATGGCGAGACAGTCTCCTTTGACTACCTAGGAAGAGTTAACTTGTGACACAAGCCTCAGGCCTGACTGTCATGAACCACCAGCCAACCCAAACTCAACTAAACCTGAATTCTTTCACTTGTGAAAAGAAAAAATTTCCTTGTGGAAGCATATAATTTGGTGGCATTTTCTGTTTACTCATGGGCAGACACACTATCTATTATTGTAGTTCAGGCAGCTCAGAATTGACAGTTCAAATGAAGGAAAATGGGTGATTTCAGAAGTCTGAGACGATGGGACCTGTGGATGACCTGCATGTGGGGCTTGCTGGTGGAAGATGGTATTTGTAAAAATGACAGGATTTTGGTTTTAGGATTTATTCAAATGAGAATGAAGAAAACCCAGAAGAGGACCAGGCTAGAAGATTAAAAGCAAAAATTTCATGCCTAAGCAGGCTGGGTGAGAGGGAACCCCATACCCGTGGGCTCCCTGAAGTGGGATCTCCCTCAAACTTCCAGCCTCAGCCCTTCACTATCTCCTTGGAGAGCCCGTGGACCACCCTGCCAGGGAGAACATGCCTCTTGGCTGCTCACCTCCTGTGCGCATCCCCAGGCAGGCTGGGAAGGGACACGTGTACTCAGTGCTGCCTGCAGACAGAGGCCCTACCCTTGGGTTGGGCACTGAGAAGCCCATTATTGCTGCAGATCTCGACCATGCCTCCCAATACAGCTGTTCACAATAAGAAGACAGTGACATTTGCAACCCCATATGGTGGACTTCTTGGTTTATTCTCAGTGACTTCAAATCTAGGTTAGTTTGCACCTGCATGAGGTTTGGCACATGTCATCCTTCAGCCATGTCACTGGGGTCTCAACTTAATAGATGCTTTGTTCAATAAACACCGCCAAAGAAAAGCAAATTCCTCTCCTCTTCTAATGCATAGATGCCTCCTGCCTAAACTTACTGTTAGAGCCAAGGTTTGAGCCTTCTCTGCCAGGAGGGGTCTTAAAATGCATAGACATGAGCATTTAATTAAAACTGATGAGCAAAAGGTTTATCAGTAATCATCCTACAGTTCAGCCATTTGGCTTCTTGCTGTAATGTGGGAGGAACTGTTTTACTAGAAGTCTGTCACCTTTCTCCCTCTTCCTTCCCTCCACTACCAATCCATTCTTATCCACCCGCTACCCACTAATCCATTCATTGCTTCCTTACTTTAAAATACTAGTTTTCTTTATCCTACCCCTAGTAGCCCCAACTTTAGAACTTGTGGCCAGACACTGGCTCACAAGCAGCCATACCTCAGGATTAGGGAATCTGGGGAAGACTGTCTGCTTGAGGTGGGGCATCTCTCTCTTTCCTATTGCTTTTTGATGAAGATGGATATCCCAGTCTCCTACTGGGTAGCCAGACACATATCAGAGTTTATGCTTGGAAGAGTCTTATGTGACATTTTACACTGCTACAAAAAATGGTCTTTAAACCACAAGTCATAGAAAACACATGTGTGCTTCAGATCCTGCTTTTCCATGCCCCTCTCACTCCATACCCACAGAGATATTACCCCTTGGGTTTTGCATGGATGAAAGAGGTGACAGGCATTCTGGCACATTAGATCACTGAAAAGAATACTTATTTCTCAGAATGAATATGTAAATTGCATGTGCGTCTGCCTGTGTGTGGCCCTGCACCTGGTACAGGCTGGTGTGTGGCATTGTCACAGGATCTTTCAGTGACTTTTACCAAGCAGGGGAATGTCAGCAGCTGTGATACATTTTGCTGCTGTGATGTTAACTACAGACACAGATAAAGTGCTCATTAAAAAAAATACACACACACCACACACACACACACACGCCCTTTTTTCTAATAGAGCCGTGGGTAATTACCCTGACTATTGTTCTATGAGAAAGCCCCATTTGCAACCCTTCATCAATTTAAGATCTGGACATGAAAAATCTCTAGCATTAAGTAGTTAAGGCAATTTGCTTTCCAAGTGAAAAAGACCAAAAAATAATAATGCAGGGGAAAAAAAAAAAACAAAACTCTATTCTTGTGTCGTCCATGTTGACAGCCAAAGCTCACCTCAAATAAAGGATCCTGAGCAGGAATTTTTCTGACCATACCTTCTTCCTAAATAGAGCCCAAAGGCAATGTGCTCAGGATCTGCTTCCTACTATCAGCACTGGGAGGACCTGTGGGCCTGCGTGGACAGACCCTAGATGAAGGGTGGCTGCTTTGCAGGCACAGATGCTTCTGGCTGCCCTGCCCAGAGGGCTGGGCTTGGTGCTCTCAGGAAAAGCTGCAGAAACATTGCTCACCTTGAGAAGTAAGCTCTCAGGGCGGGGTCCGTGTTCCTCCAAGTTGCCACAGAACATGAAATAGGTTATGAGGTGTGCCATTCAGTATGGAGTAAAATGGGAAATCATTGAACTACTTACCCCCAAATGGAAAAATAAAATGAATACAAAGGAAAAGCAAAATAAATAAATAAATAAACAAATAAATAAATAAATAAATAAATCACCACAAAACAGATGGCCCCCAAATTTTTACTTACATTGAGTGAGGATTCCGGTTAAGGCATTTTTAAAATTCTCCTTGGCTTCCTCCATCTCCTGCTCGTGGGTAGCTTTTTCATTCATCAGCCGGCGGACGTGGCTATTGGCAGACTGCACCATGGAGTAGAATTGGTTTGCGGAGCGGCGATTCACTTCCCCGCGCTCAATCCAGGAAAGGAGCACTGTGATGGCCTCTGAAAACTTGCTGTCATCTGGAAATGCAAAAACAAGTGAAATCATGGCAAGCAGAGAAAACAAGGTGCAGCCAAATGAAGATATTTTCAGAAGTTTACACACTAGCTCTCCCTCAGACTGAGGAATGTGCACACAGACTGGTCTGTGTTTGGTTTGGGAGGTTACCGGGAAACCTGTCTCATCTTGAGGTGAGGTGTGTGTGTAGGAAGGCGGTGGGCGGCAGGGGAAGCAGTGAAGGGGAATAAAGCTCCCCTGTAAATAAGTGATAACTGCTCTATTAGCA
>NW_004567111.1:36139346-36213639 GCF_000260355.1 Condylura cristata
TTTTTTTTTTGTGGCCATAAGTATGCTATAAGCATGTAACTCTTATTTATATCAATTAGTCTGTGACTGGTTTAGTTAGACATTGTTTTGCTATAAGTCTCAGCTTCCAAGAATCTATCGATGATGTTAAGTGAGGACATATTACTTTTTCCTTGCCCTTTACCTAAGAGGGAGATCTAGCCCTGAATTGCTGAAAACAAGGGAGGAAAAGATTGTAATGATCACTGAATATGAAGGTGGGCTGTAGCACCTTTTCTGAGGCTGGTCTGGAAAGGAGCAGCAGGAGGGGTGTGTAAGGCACACTTGGAGAACATTTTCTTTCCAAAGATGTAGGCACAGGTATACAGATGTGCACATGCACACATGCACACACACACACCACACACAGTGAATAGTGTGTCTATAAGTCAATGGTTACTGATTTTATTTCAAATAGCTGCATATGCTAACATACAGATACATATTGACCCAAGAATGGAGATTCCAGGATGGCCATAGTGTTGCTACCATCACATTACCCAAATGCCACTGTGTCCCAAACACTGGACTAATTTTCTGACTACTCAATTAATCAGCAGCTGGCATGCTATCTTAATGCCATCCAGATTACAGAATGCATAACCTTTACAGGTGCTTCATGCTCTCCTCACCCCCACAACAATCGCTCCAACAATCGAGTTACTACAAAACTATGGTGTGGGCTCAGGCAAAATATTTCTAAAGGAAATGCCCTATCTTGCCTCTGCCAAGGTCAATTTTGTCTAAGGAAGCAATTCTCAAACAGGTTCTCGTACTTCACATTTTCCTTGCCCCCAGAAGGAAGACTGGCTTTTAGCTAATGGAACATCCACTTGGCTCATAGCATTATTGATTTTTACTTTCTCGGAACCATAAATATTGACAACCATCTCAGCGAAATGCTGGCACCACTTCTACCCTCTCTCCCCCTGGCAGGCTGACATCGGGCCATTCTGTATGCAAGTAAGAGTCTAGTCCTCTGGAAATTATGAATGCTGATCCCAGGAGGACGGAATTCTTGATAACACATCAGGGAATCCCAAGGACATTGCTCACAAAGCTTTGTCGAAACCTCACCTGATGCAGACAGAAACTCTTCATTTTATCACATCATGAAAGATTATGTGAAGCTTTCCATAGTGGGACTAGAACACAAAAACTTTAAAACACTCTTGCCAGGGGAAATCACCAGTGAATTTGGATATAATCTATGCTTGCTGTCTAATCAATCTCTTCCTTTCACGGTCCAAACACAGGGTTTCTCCAGGGGTGGATGGTCTATGTTACACACACTGAAATTCATTATCTCATCTGCCTGGTGCTCCTGTTTCCAATAAAGTGTAATTATGGTGTTATTGAGCTCCTCACTTTCTCAAAGCCATGCTATAAACTTTGGGTCTGTGAGAAGTTACTTCCCAGTCAGTCTTCATTAAGTTGAATTGTCTCAGAACAATGTCTATTTAATCAGCAGGGTGTCCACTAATTTTCTTTTGCAGAATTTGTATTGGCGTAACAGACACTGATGTGCCCTGCCTACGACGGCACTATTACAACTCAGTGTTTCCTCAGTGTTTCCAGATGCCCAGTGGATGCTGAATGGGGTTAACTGGCTCCAAAAGATCCTCCGTCTGTCACTCCATCAGTGCCCAGCTGGGAGGGAGATGCCAATCTCTCCTGGGGAGAGCACCCCACACTTCCATTGTAGGAAGTACAGTAGGTCCTCAAATAACAGCCTTCCATTCAATGTCATTCAGTTACAAAGTTGCTGAGAAAGGAAACAGTCCTAGATGTTGAAATGCCATTATTCAAGGACTGACTTTCGTTATACCTCACTTACAGCTGCAGCTTCCAAGAACCTATCAGTGTTGTTAAGTGGTGCTGAGTGGGGTTACTGGTGGTAAGTAGGGAGTTACTGTGCAGGGTGCTTTGCAATGGCCTCTAGTATTCAAGAGACCTAAATTCTGTGAGGCACGGGCTCCTATGTTGTTTACCTTCTCTCAGAAGGCCAAGGTTATGATCAAGAACTCAACAAATACTGTGGGATGATTGGAATAAGGGTGAAGGTCACATCACTTCCCTATACTTCTCATCATGTCTGTTAGTATTCCTGGCCAGAAATGCATATGGTCATAGATCCAAGCAGCTAAGGAAAAGAGAAAGGAATTTGTTTACTGAACAACTACTATGTGCACAGTTGGGCAGGATGAGGAAGGTGTTGTGGGTGAAAATAAAGAGTTGGCAGATTTCCCTGGATAAAGTTGAGTCTCAAAAGAAACTGCATTTGCCTTGCTCCTTCTTACTTATTTCACAAAGCATCATCCCCACAGTTTCATCAATGTTGTGACAAATGGTAAGATACAAGATGATTTCTCTCAGCTGTGGAATACGATGAATTAAATAAAGAAGCAGACAAAATGAACCCTAGAAATCTGATTGGAGAATTGAAGTGGCAAAGAGGAAAGGAGAGTAAGGCAGGGAGGGAGCCCAGTGGACCATGGCAGAGGGTGGACTTCTAGTAAGGACCACAGGAACCTGGGTGGTGAGTGTGGGTAACATACATCTGTAAGAGGTGAGGACCTGCACCTCTGATCATATACCGATTCATAAACCAAGTGGCTTCAGTAAAAATAAATACAATTTAAAATAAAGAATACTCCAAGAACAAAAAAACACACTGTAAAATGGGTGAAATGTTTGCAATAAACCTAAGATAGCAAGATTTCTCAGGGAAGAAGAGCAATCCAATTAGGTATTTTCAGATTACATTTCCCTTTCCTTTCAGACCTGAGCTTCTTTACCTTTGGTCTGGACTACCTTTTATGTCCCCAAATCAGTGAAATCATCTTCAGGAAACAGTTTTCTTGGCTCCTCCTGTCTGGCTGTGTAGTGTTATAAGGAGCATGGAGTGGATTTCCTCTCCGAGGCAGCCAATTTCCTAAGCAATTAAATGCTGTTTATATTCCAAACTCTGTGCTTGGGTGGAAATTGTCAAGCTTGATATTACCTGACTGTTGCCTAAGATGAGTCCCCTGCTAGTTCATTCTACTGTAACTGCGATCTATTAAAATTTCCAATCTGTTCTCTCCTCCAGGGATCACACAATGCTTGGCAAAGGTGCAACTTCTAAAATCTGCAAATTATATTCATCTATATAAATATATACTTTTTGAAATGGCAAGGCTTGCAAACTCCTTTACCAAATTGACATCCCAGTCTGCGATCCTTGAGCAGGAAAGGCGATGCCACTCTCCTCTTCCACACAGACGCCTCTGTACTCACTTCTTACCTACAGCACAATGTAGGTGCCAAACTCGTGAAGTTCCCCATGAAGCCATAGAAATGAAGTGCTAGTCCTTGTCACTTCTAGGTGTGGACACAACAGATTGCAATTTAATCTATGTAGCTTGTAAGCAGAAACAATATTGAAAACACTGTCCCAAAATTAACATTTCTAGTTGAGAATCCTGTTTTTCATTCTGGCCACTCCTATACCTTCTAGTCTGAATAGGAAAGTGAGAGGATGGCTATAGCTGCATTTTATTATGTCTTTTATTTGCATTTCCTTCTGCCTTTTATTCAAAGGAGAGGACGGTGTCGATGCCTGTAAGCCGTGTGTCCTGGACAGTAGCATGTGCACCAAGCATGACTTTGCACTGGCAAGAAGCACGCTATGGCTCCTGTGGAGCATTCCAGCAGCCTGAAATAGGGTAGAAGGGCTAGAAACAGAAAACCCCTTTCTTTTTAGAATGATCCCGCAGGTAGGTGTATCCCTTCCATGCCCTCTGTGAAGATGGGGATCCTATTCTACACATCCCTTCTCCAGGGACCCCGCCGCTCCTGGTATGTTAAAGCAGAGTGGTACAGACTCAACGCTAGGGCTCACTCCACAGGTCCAGGACTCGAGGGTCGCCCCGAGCCTAGCCCCTTCATCACAGAAGACGGCACCCCGCTTTCTGGCTGGTGCTAGTGATGCTTCTGCCCATCTTCCAACGAGTTCTGACAGTGACAGCACGCAGCATTCACGGAGAACACAGTGAGCCCCCTCAACAGGCTGGCTCTGCGCTGGGCAGCACGCCAAAGCCTAGCTGGCCGTAGGTAGGTGTTTGCTCCCAGGTGACCCCATCCCGTGAAATCAGCCCATGAAGTACAAGGGAAGCATCCGGGCTTCGGGTCGGGGCATGGCTAACTCCCAGGAAGGAGAAGCAGGGAGCAGTGGGAGTGGCCTCACCTTTCAGCTTTTCAGCCAGCAGGGTGGCTTCGTGCTCTGAGTAGTGCATGATGGCGGGCGGGGACGGGGGCCGCAGCCGGTCCTCCTCCAGCTTGCGCCGGTGCCGCTCCTCACGGGCGCGCATCCTCTGCTTACATTCCCACTCGTAGAAGTCATCCCTGGCCTGAGCAAAGTCCACGTGGAGGCGGCCCGAATCCTTTTTGTCTGTGCTAGACCCTAATCGCATCCTGTAACCTGGAACCAATGGAAAGTCTGGTCACATCACCAGGTCACAACTGCAAAGGCACAGTTGGGTCTGGGCCCTCTGTGGATCAGCAAGCTCTCTTATTGCTCTGCTGTTACAAAGGGCAGCCTTCTCAGAGGAGGCGGGAAGGCGCATTCCTTCTCCCTAGTAATCTGAAGCACTGCCCAGCTATCCACCTGTGCCCAGAGGGTAGTGCTAGGATGGGGCTCTCCTCCTGCCACCCTCCTCCCTCTGCCTGCCAGGAAGCGCGGAGATAAATATAGGAAGCAGCAGTTTTCCCTCTACCTTGCCATAGTCCTGATTTCATAGTTTTAATTTACACTAACTCTATTGCATAAGAGCTCTTACATTCATTTCTAGAAAGAGGTGGGGTGGGGGACAAATAGAGAGTATCTATGAGACTTAGAGAGATCTACAAAGTAAACTCCGCCACATCTTCCTCCCAGGCTATGACTTTATTCCCCTGGAAAAAGCTGCTGCTCGAGTCTCTCTCGGCAGCTGCGAAAGCCACAATTACCAAGGCAATTTTGCAATGCTGTTTTATTTCCACTTATCCTCTGGGGCACATAGGAGAATATTTTACCTTCAATCAAGAGGCCTCGGCGCTGCCTTCCTTACTGCCCTGCAGCACCTCATCTGGCGCATAGCACCCCACAAATTGTCCATGAAACCTTTGAAGGCCACAGAAGCTCATGTGAGAGCTCAAAGCTAGACCAAAAAAAAAAAAAGGGGGGGGGGCTGGAAATCTTTGGTGTGTGTGTGGGGGGGGGTTCCTATGAGCTACCCAACTTATAAAGATTATGATTGGAGTTCTGATCTGAAAAATCAACACAAACAGAACTGAAGCCTAACTTCAGTGGAAAAGACTGCACTTTGCAGATGCTGTTCACGTTGGGGTACTTGGATTTTAAAAACATAAGTTCAAGTCCTGGTGGGATCATAGCTATCGGCTGTCAGAGGAGGCAGTGGAATGAGCACTTGTGCTTATTCCTGGAGGGACTTTGCAAATGAAACGCCACTGTGAAACCTAGGCTGCACTGTACTCAGGTTCAAGATCTCCTGCTAGATTTCAGTGGATTATCTTATCATTTTGGCTTGAAGCTCTGGAAAATCCCTGTAGAGGCTGGCTTCTCCCTGGTTGGGCACTTCTTGCCTTTAAAAAGTTACACACAGCGAACTCATTCCAGATCTCACTCTCCTCAGCTCTTTTCCATCCCAGGTTTCAACAGTGCTATCCAACAATGGGAAGACCTCATGTTTTCTCAAGATGCAAACATCCAATCACTGAGCAGAATTAATGCTCAAGAAAAGCCTGTCTTGGCTGTGGGCTGTGGAGTCTTAAGTCTACAGGCCAGTGAGGTATATAAATAGCAGTGCAGCAAATGGGAATGTCTAAGACAGGTCAGCTGTCCCGAATGACCAAGCAACTTTCAAGTCTGAGCATTACTTTTCAGATATTTCTGATCCCCAAGAGCACCCTCTCTGTTGCCAGAAATCTCTTATGGCCTTAAAAGACACCTGATAGGTTGAGTGTCTAATAGCTTGGCTTCACAATGTGAACATGGGCCTACAACTAGACAGGCCTTCTGGCTGGGCCGGGCTGCAGCCTCTCACACACAGGAGGGGCAGCCTTTCTTGCTTCCTGACCTGCCAGGTAGCCAGCCTTTCAGCTCCTTTCCAGACTGAGACTACAGCCTCCCCAGGGCTGTGGATGCTGTGCAGGCCTCTGCAGTGGGCTCCTGCTGCTGCCCAGGGGCTGAACGAGGGGCTCTGCTGGGAACAGCACAGCATCGGGGCACCTATAAAGGATTCCTTTCATTGGCCTAATTTGGGGCTGCTGATTTTGGCAACATCTTATGGATTTTCTGATTGGGTCTAAACATTGTATCGTGACAGTGTTCAAAATGTTTTGATCTACTCAAACCCTTTCATTCAATCAAATGGGATAAAATAATAGTTTAACTGGTAGGACTGTGATTAGAATCCATGTTGTCAGGGCAGAATGCTCATGAAACAAGAGTCAGTCTTTCTCATTGGCAGCATATTTATGTTAAAACTAACTATCTGGGCCTCCCTAGTGGTGGAGGGGTGCTATCATCGCTAGGCCTAAGTCTGATCCCCTGCCAGGGAGCTGACCCCCTTGTGCATCAGCCTCTCCTCTGGCCCTCTGCTCCCCTCAGCAGTGTATTTCAGTAGATCTACCAGATCTGTGCCTCACTCTGTCTCTAGAGCTTCCTTTCACCCACCACCCCTGCACTTCTAGCCTATGCCCCAGTTCTTCTCTGCATAAATAAATACATAAACCTAAAACAAAACCACTTACTGAGTGGCTCCTAAGTTGCAGGGGCTTGGCTAAGCACTTAATATCCATCCTTTTGAGTTCTTCCTCATAACAACCCTAGAAGGCAGTCATGTTACTATCTCAGTTTTGTGGAGGAGGGGAAAGGAGGCTCAGAGAAGTTCACTTGCCCAAGGCATGTGAAACTCAGGGCCATGTACTCAGCAGAATCTCCGACTAGCTGACAGGTTGCTATGATGCTGCAGCTCAAGAATACGTGACAAGAAATAAAAAGCTGCTTGGATGTTGTGAAATATTTTTAGTCCATGTCTTGTTTTCTATCTTCATTTTGGAATGCTTTTCTGATTTTTTCCACTCACTTTGTTAGGTTTTATTGGCATAAGGATTTTAAAATTCTCCCTACCACTGTCTAGTTCGGGAAAGTCTCTGTGGTGTTGAAATAACCCCAAGGTTTCTGGGGTTTGCAAGAGAATTTCATGGCAATAGGGGTTGGCAGCAGAAATAAAACAAACCTGGCATTAATGTTTGGGTTTACTTCCTGTTCCTTACTTACCTCCTCCAATTAGCTGGGCCTCAGGCATAGAGAAGTGGGGTGCAGTGTAACAAACTGAAGTAAGCAGATGGAGAGTGGGAGGGGCAGGCAGAGTTGAATCCAAAAATATGGCTTTCTAAAGTCACCAATCAACACCAGACCCCAGAATCTTAGATTTGGACAGCAGATTTTGCTCCAACACTCACAGAGTGGAAGGCAGCATGAGGGTTAATTTCAAACATGACTAAAAAATTCTCGGGTAGAAATGGACATCAAAGGAGAAGGGGTGATGGGCAGGCTGCACTACATCAGTGAGCTGGGCTCACTAAGTTCCAAGCACGGGCAACTGAGCAGTGGTACTGGACCTTCCTCTAGGGCTCACAGACCCCTTTCTGCAAAGATTTGGCCTTGATTTGGTACTCTGGAATCTAGAAAGTGAACCATTTCTGAAAAACTGAAGTGAAGCCCAGAGCGCAGGTACTCGCTGGCCTCAGGCGATGCCATCAAATAGTGGCAGAGGCCCTCACACCTGTAATACTGCTTTCCGTCTAATAAGCATACTTGAGAACATGTATTAGGAATGCAGTAGAATTTCTAAAGACAGGATGGTGGGGAGGTACATTCCCAAACTTTGTGGCAGCTTCTGGAAGCCCAGGAAAAAGGCAGCCTCCCTCCCTTTCCAACCCCAAACTTTAAGGGTCTCCTTGTGGATTAAGGCAAGAGGAAGTAAGCTCATATTAACATCACAAAACATAACAAAACACCTAGAAATCCCCTTATGCAATGCAAAGTACCAGAGAGGTAAATGGCTTTATCAACCATGAACTCCTCTGCAAAGCGAATGTGGCAAAAATTCTTCTTGCTTTTCCGAATCGCTGTGATATCACCACACTGCTCAAAGACTTCTTGAATGATTTCCTCAGTAGCGTTTTCTGGCAATCCTCCGACAAAGACGGTCTTACACCCAGGAGGTCGTTCTCTCGTGGAAGGAGGTGGAAGATCTAATAATCACAATAAAGCAAAGGGTTTTACCTTGTGTTTATTTGAGTTCTTATTTTCAGGTTCACCTGGCAGAAGTAAAACTTCTCCTTTTTATGTCATGACACATATCTCTCCCCACAAAACCTGAATGATCTCAGACTGCCTTGCTTTTCAGTTCTCCTTTCCTTCCCTCAACCTCTCTTTACTGTTTGTGTTCATTTTGCACGTTGGCTATGCTTGTCTGTGAACAAAGATAGAGCAAATGTTAGCATAATTTCACTTCTCCTTCATGATATAGAAAGCCTGAAAGTGGTGGTGGTGGGGGGGTACAAAGCATGATGAAATGACAGTGGATGAAAAGCTGCAGCTTGCTATCTGTTTTCTCTTGTTTCAAGATAATGCAGCGGCCACGGAAGAACAGTGCAGGAACGGAACCTGGAGGCCACTGGACTGCTTACTTGGCTGTGAAACATCAGGCCTGCAACACGCCACCTTTTTTTTATTATTCAACTTTAAATAAGCAAACTATTACAGTGGGGGAAGACTGCATAAAAAGAAAATATACACTGTTACAACATTTTGCCTAGTTTATATGTAGATGACTAAAGCAATCTCCTGAAAAGTCCACTTTAAAAAAGCAACATTGACTAATATGAATTAAAGGAAAAAAAAAAAAAAACAAGCTATATAAGTCCATAAACTTAGTATCTGAGGCTAAATTAAAAAAAAAAAAAATCTGGTCCATTTATTTCATCAAACGTATGTTTCCTTCAAGCAAATGCAATTTGACCCAGAAACTCTGAGATGTAGTCTCCCCCCTACAATTGTTAACTGCCAAATTAATTCAATTTTTCCATCTAGGAAAACACATTTCAGAGTTTTTCTCCCACATTTGTGAAGATGGATGGAAATGCTCAAGTTTCACACTCTGTTCTGCAGAAAATGCTAGACTTCATTGCACACACAAAGATTCTTAACACTGGAAATATAGCTTCAAATCACACATGTCGCCTTCCTGGTGTCGATTCATCTCCTGGACAGAAACACAGACACATCCTCAAGTATTTGTTCTAATCTAGAGACAAAATCTGAAGAACAGCTCTTCATTTTGTTTATGTGGGAGAATGTTGAGTCACATCTGTAAATGAAGGCAGCAATAGCATGTACAAAAGGAAGAGAAAGAAATGTAAAAGAAAAAGATATTTTTCATAAGTGTCACTTACTTGGATTTTGAGGGAAAAGAGTGCAGCTTTTGCAGTGGATGATCTCCTTGACCACAGCCACGTCTGTCGGTGGTGGAGGCGGGACTAGCCCTAGGCCTGGTATCATTGGGTTAATGGGGGTGATCCCAGTCATCATGTTCAGCCCTGGATCGAAGCCTGGTACACAGATTGAATCTGCAAAGTACACAAGATAACATTTTGGTGGAGGAGCTTAAAGCCATTTTTGTTGATTTTGCTATTTTGCTACAAAGACTATTTGACTTTATGTTTTCCATTTTTTCAGGACTTTCTCCTGGCATAAGAAAGAAAGCTATTCCAAAGTGTAAAGAGAAAATAAAAGATGAACTTAAAAGTACACAAAAAAAGGAAATTATAATACTTAAAATATTAACATGGCAGAACAGAACACAGAATATTAAAGTGTAAAACCACACTCCGTGAAGCTACACTATTATGGTGAATGCAATTTTCTGTTTCCTATTATCAATGTGTTGTTTACACTGCCTTATGACCCAATTGTGGGAAGAATATTACTTAACGTTGAAGTGCCCTGTGAATCTCATTGTCAACCTGGCTTAATCAAAAGAATCTTCTTTTCCAAGTGACCTAGATTTAGGGAAGTTCCATTTATATGTGCATACTCTATATCAGGCATTCAGGTCCAACCTAACCTATTTCTCCCAAGGGAAAAAAAAAACAAACAAACAATAAAAAACAAAGTGTGGTTATAATTACTGTGGCTGGAATAGACACATGTAGGCATAAAATTTACTACAGATATATTTGTGACTTTTATTGGCTAGTCATCCTTTTTTTTCCTATACCTTAACCAATAATTGGCTCACACTTCTGAAATGTTTATGTTTTGCATAAGAAAACAATCAAAACAAACAAACAAACAAACAAACAAAAAACCTGGGCCCTCCCTGGTGGTGCAGCAGCAGGGTTAAAGCACAGCACTAAGGAGATAAAGCCACTTCAGCATGAGTTCGATCCCCAGCGCCAGAGGTGATCCACATGGTGTGGCAGACCTCTCCCGACCTGCCCACTGCTCCTCTCAGCAGTGTACTTCTTAGATCTGCCTGTTCTGCTCCCCACTCTGTCTCTGGTGAATCCTCTCACCGCCCCTGCACCTCTGGCCTGTATGCATAAATAAACAAATCTTAAAAGAAAAAAAAAAAACAGCATAAGAAATGGATGGATTGCAAAAGGATGGGCTTGTAATATAAATACTGAATTTTTTGGTATGAAAATGTAAATTCTTATCTTTATGTTCTTATACCATTATTCATTTTTGGACAGCACTTGATTTCTCCCCTCAGGTGTAGGGCCTGCAGTTCTCTATAGCACCAGTGATCCATCACCACAGTCCCTGGTGCTCCCCCAGCCACTGTTCTGACACCTCTCCCTTCCCCTTCCCTGCTGTATGCCTCAAATCTTTGGTCAAGCAAATAAAATAATTTTGAAGGTGAGATATGAAGATTTCATTTGAAAAAGCAAGACCTATGTTAGAACAAGGCCTGTTAAAATATGGTACCAAGTTTACACAAGTAGCTATAAGAAGAGTCCACTCCTGAGAGCTTTTCTATTTGCATAAAAGAAATATAGGTGTCTCCTGCTATCCAAAAGTAGGATTCGATAATCTAGTTAATTCTTAGGTTATTTTGAAGGTATGGAAATACTATTACCATTAATTTCTATGGGAGATTTTTTTTGAGCATTCTCAGCCCCCCTCATATAAACTACTCAAAAAAGGATGTGCTATTTTCAGCTAGTGGGCGGAAACCTGTACTCTTACTTTGCTTGGCAGATGAACAGTGTAGTCATGGTTGACCCTCCACTGGTCTTCAGATGTCACTTGTCTCTGTTTTGCCTCTCCTATCTTCCTCCTCTTCTTCCTCCTACATAATTTCCATTCTTCCTTCCTACCCTGTCCTATGTGAGTCTCAGAAATCGATGCAATAATAGCTAAATTTTTGTTTTCTAAGAAAATCAAAGGGGTAAAGAAGGATCTGTATAAACTTTTCCATTCTGGGAAATCAGGTTTATTATAGCTTCCCCCCCACTACCTTGAATATTTCCACTCTTCTACTGGGTTGAACAGGGTAAGTAGTATGCTCCTAATAGATAGCCCCAAGAGGTACTGTCCCACATATTAGAAAATCCACTTAATTTGAGAGTGTAACAGGCTAACTTAAGAATAATGAGGGGGTCTAAAAAAATACCACATATAAATGCTAGGTAAGTGTTGTCATTAAAAGGAGTCCCCTTGCTTTTCTAGGTACGCCCTCTAAAATTATGTTCACGGTTCCTTCATCTGTTACATGGGATTCCTGACTTGGTAACATCTTGGAGCATGGCTCAGTATGAAGTGCTATACCAAAGACAGAAGTTTGGAGGCTACAGACACGAGACTCAAACTCTGCTCATTCATTTAAAATTCTTGTAACACCTTAGGCCATACCACCAACAACAAGTTCAATCTGTCTGAAATTTGCATAAAGTCTCAAAGAAATTATGTCCATTTTATAGACTAAGAAATGGATGAACTAGGACTTATCCTCATACTCTTCCAAAATTGACGAATAGGTGATGTCTCTTAATACATTTTATGAAGACATTACTGACATCAAAAGCACACAAGCACATGATTAAAAAAGTATATACTAAAGAGCAACATCCCTGGTGAACATAGATACAAAAATCTTCAACAACAAAAAATCAATTCAACAATTGCAAAACAATGAAACTAGAACACTATCTCATACCATTTGCACACAAAATTAACTCAAAATGGATTAAAGACTTGGATGTGAGACCAGAAACCATAATATACAGAGAAGAAAACAAGAAAAACACTTGGCACATTGCTTCAAGTATGTCTTTAGGAACTTGAGTCTAATAGCAAGAGACCAAAGCAAAAAACAAACAGGATTACATCAAACTAAAAAGCTGCACAGCAAAGAAACTATCATTACAACAAAAGTGAGAAATTATTTGCATATCATTCATCTCACTAGGACTAAGATCTAAAATCTATGAAGTATTCATATAACTAACAACCACAATGAAATGGGTACAAAAGTAAAATAGGCACTTCTCCAAAGAAGACACACAGGATGGCCGATGGACACATGAAAACATGCTCATCAACACTTATCATCAGAGAAATTCAAATCAAAACCACAATGAGACGTTTGTAAATGTCAAATGTCAGAAGGTTTTTGAGATTATGGAGAAAGAGGACCCTTCCTGCATCGTGGATGGGAACATAGGTCCAGTACTTATGAAAAACAGCACAGACGTTTCTCAAAATATTAAAAATAGATCTACCATATGAGCCAGCAATGCCACTCTGAACTATCTGTCCAAAGACTATAAAAACACTAATTGGAAGAATGTAAGCGCGCCTGAGTTCTTGTAGCATTATTTATAATAGCCAAGTTTAGAGGTGAACTAAGTCCCCAATGGCAAAAGGGTGAATTAAGAAAATATGATATATGTATGTGCACATAATTTATACTTTTCAACTATTAAAAAAAAAGGTGATGTCTTGCCATTTGTAGCAACAACATGGGACTGTATAGGGTTCTGCTAAGTGAAATGAGGAGGAGAACGATAAATACAAAGTGGTTTTAGGGAATTAGTAAGCAAGTCAAAATGGCAAAGGCATCTTCTGGATTTCTACATAGTGGAGAACTGAACAAAACAAAATACTGACTAAAACTAATGAACATTAAAAAAATACTCTGAGGGGCCATGGCAGACCTCTCCTGACCCACCCACTGCTCTCCTCAGCAGTGTATTTCATTCAATCTGCCTGTTCTGCTCCCCACTCTGTCTCTGGTGAATCCTCTCACCACCCCTGCACCTCTGGCGTGTACCCCAGTTCTGTATAAATCCATAAATAGATAAATAAATAATTTTTAAAAGATGTCATTAAACACCTTCATAAATAAAGTCTAATAAAAATACCTATTTAAAAAAAAATACTCTGAGGGCTCTGAGTTGAAGTGGGAAGTGGGGAGGAAGAAAGGGTCAGAGGATACAGTTGATCATGGGAGAAAAGTTTTTAAATACATAGAAATAAATAAGGCATACAGTATGCAGATGAAAAAAATAAACATATGTTTTTGACCATTTTAAAGTTTCTGCCATTTACCTAATACAAATCACTGCTGAACATTATGGTGTCCTTAAAAAAAAAAAAGCAAAATGGATCCTCACTGGTGGTGCAACAGGATAAGATGTAGCATTGCAAGCTGGCCACAGTCACTTCAGTGCTAGTTTGATCCCCGCCCTGGAGGTGATCCCCAATAAGCAGCAGACCACTCTTGACCCACCCGCTGCTCCCCTCAGCAGTGTACTTCTTCGATCTGCCTGTTATGCTCCCCACTCTGTCTCTGGTGAATCCTCTCACTGCTTCTGCACCTCTGGCCTATACCCTGGTTCAGTATGAGTAAATAAATAAATCTTAAAGAAAAAAAAAGCAAAATGTGTCCTTCTGAGTCAGATGCCAGTTGTAAAGGAGAATACTCTTCAGTCTCCTCATCACTGAAATAATATACTGGCTTCCAAGGTAAATATATTAGAAATAGAAATGTTGGCAATGAGAATATTGGCATGCTTATGTGGTTGATCTCATTCTGTACATAAGATACGTCTGTTTCTTTCCTGGCCCATCCCTCACTACTCACTATTGTTTGCCAGCATGGTGATTTCAGGCTGAAAGAGTTCAGGACTGAAAACCCTGAAATGAGAGGCCTGTGAATTAGACTAACCAGATGTTTCCCACAAACAGGATGAGGATCCCCATGCCTGCATCTTCTTTCAGTTGTAACGGACATCTGCTTTCTTTTTGAAGGACAAGTAAATAATGTACCCTCAGAAAAGGGGGCAAAAGATACTACACTTGAGCAATATTTTCATGCATAGCAAGAATTACTTTGCTTTTTCTGAGATGTCAATGTGAACAGACTATGTGGTTTAATGAAATCTGCAGCAATAGCTTGAAAGGAGCTCAGAAAGAAATGAATAAATTATGCTGGGCCTCAATAGGTCCAAGATTCAGGATTTGAGAGAAGGAAGTAGGGAAGGATTAGACTTTTTAAATTTTTTTTAATTAGAACCCATTACTTTTTAACAATATATGAACAGATGGAAATTGTTTTCCCAAATAGCACAGGAACCTATTATGTACTAACTCGTTAAAGTTAACTCACAAAAGTTGAGCGTCTGAGAAAGACACATGCCCAGGAAGGCAACGATGAGGGAAGAAAGAGTATCTGAGAGTCAGAGCCTCATCTTGCTTAGAAAACCTGCCCCTACCAACTCCAGAGAAGAGTTAGAAGTTGACTCAGTGAAAAGGGGAAGACAGCTTAAACTGCACTGAGAAAGAATCCAGTTGAGTATGCAGCAGAATTTTCTTGTAGAAGCTACTTAAACAAATGTTTCCAGGGATGCAGCTCCCCTCCATGTTGCTGGGTTGCTGGCCCGACCAGTACCACACAACAAGGTCAAGTCCAGCAAATGTTTTATTTTGGTTGTCTTTTTCCAGTCAGATAAGACAAAAACAAACCAAGTCCATGGCCCAGGGCTTTGTCAATCAGACATGCATTTCTCGGGTTCTGTATTCACATAAGAGGCATGGTCATTTCTCTTTCTCCCTCCTTTCTGTGATTACTGGCACATGCTACTGCCAGGGGCTGGAGTAACAGAGGTAAATTATGATACGTTCACTATGTGGGAAAATCACAGGGTTTGAAAATAAAGGGTGGGAACCAAACTCAGAGATTTGGGAAATGTGAACCGAGCCTCAAAGGGCTAAAAGTGTTGTCCAGAAAGGGCCCAAACGGGGAGAACCTGGGAATTCTGAATAACCACCCAGGGCTGCTGCTCAGTGAGCAAGTGACAGTGCAGTCATGACATACTGAGGACTCAGAGAGATCAGAAAGGATCTTGCCACTCAACAGAGCCTTGCCCTATTCCCACTGAACAGCCTCTGAAGGCTGGATGGCACTCAGCCGGGCCAGGCACCTCTGCTTCCCACCCCACCTCCTCTGTCTGCTGCCCCTAGCAGGGACTTGTTCCTCTTCTGCCCCTCCCAGAGGATGCTCCAGTAAAGAGTCTCACATTCCAGGTGGGAACTTGACCTCGTTTGAAAGAAAGGCAATGGAAGCTTGTCTCCAGTCAGGGCTAGACATAAGAGGAGAAACTGGTAGGGGTGGTGTAGATGTTGGGCTGGGCTGAGGTTGAGGAGACAGAGCTGAGCTGTCAGTGCCAGGGACGAGTCTGGCCCCAAAGGCAGGGCACAGGTTCACAAGGATGGTAAAAGGAAGGACGTGGTGATCAGGCCAAATGCGAGCATGACAAGTCTAGGCCTAAGAACAGTTGTTCACAGCAGACAAAACCCATCCAGGCAGCTGCACCAGCGACTCCATCTGCAGGTCACAGGGCCTAAATCAACCTGTCTGGGTAGACGCAGCAGAGAACCTGGGTTTGGTGACAGCATTGTGGGTTCACAGGTCAGGAAGTAGTAGATCTAGGATGCAGGCTGGAGATTCAGACACAAGAGCAGAGACTGGTGGTTCAGGGAAGGAGACAGGCCCCTCAGCTACCAGCCCAGGGACACAGCTTAGAGCCTGACAAGGGTCAAGCACAGCTTGGTGCGGTGCAGAGTCCAAGAAGTCAACTCCAACTCCTCCTTCCGCCCACCTGAGAGCTAGAGGGACTCCAAGTCTAAGGTCATGGCAACTACTTGGGGACCAGGACTCGAGACTCTACGGGAAGAGACACCGGCTGCAGGGACTCTAAGAAACATAAAGTAGTCCTGTCTCCAGAAGAACTGCTGAGTCAAAATAGGATCTATCATTACCCAGCAAAGTAAACACACTACAAGGACGCTTTGTTTACCAAGTTTAGGGCGGAGAGAATAATTTCTCAAATAGTTTCCCACTGCAATCGATAAACCTAGCTCTTCTATGTCAGTTAAATTCAAAAAATACTGAAGTAATGCTTTTTCCATGCCAAGTCCTCCTTTTCTCAGACATTGCTAAAAATCATTTTGTGATCAACAAAGAAAAGCAATTTCTGAAAAGGTGACATTGAGGTCAAAGGATCTGGGTGACCATAAAGTCAACTGCTTCTTTAACCTCTCTGGGCTACAGCGTATTCATCAGTGAGCTAGAATATAAATATCAAACACAGACCTCCACTCTAGGGAACATCAGAAAAGACAGCCTTGTGAAAATGTTAGGATTGTTACAAAGTGTTAGAAATGAAAGTCTGCAACCAAACAGACCTATGGCCAGGTGCTGGGTCTCCAATGTTGGACCTCGGGAAATTTAATTAATCTAAGCCTTACTTAAAGTATTTATAAAATGGGGATGATCATATTTAATAATGAATATTCCTGTGTGAAGATTAAATGGGATTGAAAAATGCCTAACATAGCGTCCAACACACTGTAAGCACATAATGAATGGTAGCAATTATTACGTACAACATTAGTGATTAATATTTGCATGGTTTTACAAAAGCCTGTCATTAACACTGTCCACATGCACATGAGCATGTTGATGATGACCAAGTGTTTCCAAAACACTAACATGTGTGGCTACTAGTTGGAGATGCTTTGCTAGGAACTTCAGCTGCAGAGACATTCTGAGTCCTTCCTGCACAGAAGTAAGTCTAGTGAAAGGAACAAATGATGACAGTAGAGTGGGATAACTGTTATGGAGATTTAATGGAGAAGCACACTGGAAACACAGAGGAGGGGGCATACACCCAGTTTGGGGTGGGGGTGTCATGGGATTAAAATCCTAGCTCCCCTGATGACTGTGACCTTACTCAGAAATAGAGCCTTTCCTAATGTAATCAAGTGAAGACTGAGCTCAGCGATTAGCAGGAGGCTTACCTAATATGACTGGTGTTTTACAAGAAGAGGAGAGACACAGACAGACATACAGAAAAGGGTTCATGTAGATGGCATCAGTGACTGGAGTTTCGCAACTGCAAGCCCCAAGGCACACAGGGGATTGCCAAGAAAACCTGAAACTAAGAAGAAGGCATGAGGCAGAGGCTTCCCTCCCTCCTGCAGGGAGCATGGCTCTGTCAACTCCTTGATTTCCAATCTCTGGCTTCAGAGCTGTGAGAGAGCACATTTCTCTTCTAAGCACCCCAGTTGGTGGCCCTTTGTCCTGGTAGCCCTAGGAGAGGGGGCCTAGAAGGAATCCTGGAAGTCATGATAGCTGACCTGGGTCTGAAAAGGATGACTTCTCTATATGCACTGGGCATGTATAAAAAGTATCCTCCAAATATACTCTTTGGGATTATAAATACAAAGATTATTTTTAAACATCCTCTCAGAGGAAATGTTCACTTTCAGTGAGCAGTGGAGTTAGAATTGCACTTAAGATTTTCCATTTGTGAAAATTGAAGACTGCTACATATTTGTTGAGAACAAATCAAACACACAAATTATAAATGATCATGGCAGTGTACTTTTTAAGATAAATGATGCCCACTAGCAGAATCTTTAGGAAAATAAAATTGCAAATGTTTCAGTGATCTATCCAAAGAGATCCAAAGATGGAGCAGGTACATTTTCTGTTTCAACTCAAGATGTGTGTCCAAAGTGAGCTCCCAGAGCCATTTTGCATCCCTCGTAAACAAAGACCTCATTCTAGCAAATAAATCCTGTCTCTTCTGACGATGAGGTAGTGCCGGCAGAATGGAGGAGTGCTGCTGTCAACAGCTATGTAAGTACTGTTGACTTGAGTGAGGAGATTTGTGTCCATGTTTGAAAATATGACAATGCACAGAGTGAGGAGAATTTCAAAACTTCTGACCAAAACTGGTACATAGAACTAACTGCTAAAAGATGTCTGTCAGATCTTTCCAGTAACCTGTGCGTGGAGCATGTTCTTGAAAGCCAAATATGTTTTGAGCAAGCAGGAAGTAAAAGCCCATCAAAGGTTCTGTGAAATTCATTCACAACAGGGATCGGGCAATTTGAATTTGATGCCAGAGCAGTTTCTGGATAGAGGCCTGAGCCATCACACTCAGAGCAAGCTGCCCTGTGCTTCCTGGGCCTGCTGAAACACACTCTTCAGACACAGATGAGCCTCAAAGCTGAGGCCTGGAGATGGAGCTAGTACATGCTGATCAGGGGTGGAGAGGTTTACTTTGACAGGAAGCAAAGGACGTGGGACCTTACCAAAGATCACAAAATTTCAAAGCTGAAAGGGGCATAGGCATTTGCCAGTTCTAACTTTTGGATTCAGAGATGACAAAATTGAGCGTTAAGTGACTTGCCCAAGTGACACAACTAGTAAAGATGGAGCCGGGGTCTTGCTGTTACACCAGTGTGCATCTGAGTCCTCCAATATCTCTCTAGAGGCTCTGTCCTCCTTAGCATATGTCTGGTGATTATACATCCCACAGCTCCCAAGATAGCCCTTTCATTTCCTAAATGTTTCACAACGGAAACTGTAGCCCTTTTAAGTGGTCTCAGGACCTGATAGGTTACAGCTAAGTCATTGTCCTGAGTCTACACTCTGGAGCTTCTGCAACAGTTCCAAGTCTCTCTGCTTGTCAAATCCACGTAGAAAGTTCTCAGAAATACCTGAGTCTTCTTGTTTCCAGTTCAGCACCTGCCTTCCCTAAGTCCTTGTCTAACACCCACCTATTAGTGAAGTCTGGAGTCATCCCAAGAAATGGCCCAAATAGAGCTGACCAATTTGATTAACAGCATGGCCTACCTCTCTTTTTTATTTTTTATAATTGTGTTATTTTTAAAAAATGCTAACATTGATTTGCAACACTGTATGTGGCCAAGGGGCACAGGTTTCACATCTCTTCACATGTATGCTAGCACATCACACCTATTACACCAAAGCACCCCGAGTCTTCCTTCCTCCATTGTCCATTACTTTTCCACACTCTGAACTCCATATTCTCTTTTAACTGTCTTGTTTAATTATAATTAAAAGGCAATGGTCATGTCTGGAGGCTGGCTCTCTGCCAAGGCTAGGCTGAAAGCATCACATCAGCTCATCACACTGGTCTTTCTGGCAGTCCTGTCATAGGGCTGACACAAGTCAAATGACCTCATTCGGCTGAAACACACATATCTTGTCTCTGCAGGATGTCACTATACAACTTTGCAGAGGACATTTTCAAACTAAATAAAAGATTCTGCAATTTTCTTCAGATTTTCCAAAATCTGTCTTCCTAGATTCTTCTCTGGTCAGGAATTTTCCTTTCCAGGATCTTGAGAACTATACTATAGCAAGACAACACTTTCTTAAAGTTCCCATCCTTTCTAATCCACCAGCAGATTTCTCCTTGCAGGTGTGACTCAGTCACAGAGTGAGAGAAGAGTCTTTTACACATATCTACTTAGAGGCTCAGGCTAAGTTATTTTTCTTGCTTTGTAGCCTATTGGCAGCCTCTTATTTATAAGTCTAGTCTGAATTGACTTCATGGCAAACAGTTTTTAGTGAGCAGGGCATCCATCCGACTCCTTCCCTACTAAACACCCTCAAGTACTAAGTCTCTTTAGGGCTTACCTATTTCTTCTTCTACAGCACTGCTGCTTCCTCTCTGTTCCTAGTTTAGAACTTCTGTAGATAACTATATCCGGTCATCAACCTATCTTTGAAAACTAGGTATGTGATCATCTGTCTTGTCTTCCCACTGCTGTTGATGTGGTCATCTGCTCTCATTTGTGGTATCGTGCAAGCCTCTTTGTATACCTCGAAGCTCTAGCTTCTCTGTCTTCTTCCCTCCTGTCTCACCCTTTACTCCCCCTCCCTTTCCCTTGGCCTCTCACATGGCTGGACCTTGGATCAGTCAGTGAAGCCCACAGGAAACCCATAAGCATAGGCTCTAATTGGGTATAAGAAGACTAATAGGTATAAGAAGTGAGCGTAAGCTCAAGATTGCAGAATGCCCGGTCTGGTAGTACACGCATCCAGCAGCCGCCACTGCCCTCTATTCGGCTCTTGGCTGACCTGTGTTTTTAAGGAACGAGATGGAGAGGCAGGGGATATACACAATGTCATTTAAACCCTGGCAAAGTCAATCAGCTTGGGAGTACTTAGAAATTTCAGGACAGAAATGAGTAGCTTTTTATTACAAGTTACTCTCATGCCACAAGGGAATGCTATACGCTAACCGTGGCATAAGTAAAATACTACTTAGTCAAAACAAGCTTATAAGCTTACAAGAGACATAAAAATAAAATCCTAACTCGTCTACTGTCACAACGTTAAGTAGAAGGCATAAACCATATTCAATAAACCCATCTTCCATTTTATATTATGGTCAATTAAAAATATGATAAAGATGGAGGAAATAAAGGGAATGGAGATTACAGACAGAATGAGGAAGGAAGCAAGAAAAACAGAATTAAAGATGGAAAAGAAAACACAAAGTCAAAGGGAAAGGCAGCAAGGACAAATGGACTGGGAGGCTGAGTGCTAGGCTTAAGGGCGGCTCACCCTTCTGCCTAATGACTAGGCTCTGTACACACAGCACTTACTTAGTCTGCAAAAAGAGGACTAACACCAATATTTACTTTCAGAGGGTTGTTGTGAGCACTGAATGTCTTAAATACATAAAGGGTTCAAAAGGGGTTCTAGTATGCAGGAAGCACATAATACGTGCTAGCTTTGCTTACATGATGAATATTATGTATATTTTTATATCCAACCTCTATGCCTGTCTTACGCAGCACAAATGACGAGGTACCACTGTGGTGGCCTCCCTTTCATAAAAGGTCTATCTTAGTTCTCTGTTGCTGTCCAAGTCAATGTCATATTATCTATTCTAATTTCAAAAAACCATTCTTTAGGTGAACATCACAAGTGTTACAGGCAGATAACTGAGAAGGCAGAACCAAGGAGTTTCCTCACAGGAGAGATTCTTACACAGTTTAGTATTCGGTGAAAACCTCCTCTCTGCTCCCAAGGACTCCAGTTGTTTTCCTCAGCTTGGAAATGAGAGTTACAGAATTCAGAGCTGTTTCCTCTTGGCTTTTCCTGCCAGGAAGATTAGGTATTATACCCAGACACCACTGGGCTTCTCCTTTGACATCACTGTTTATCCTTAAACTTAGTTTTTCCTTTTATAGTCCTATTTTATTAATTTAAGTGAATATGCCTGCGCTATTAAGCTCCTCTCTAGACAGTCACTCTGAAAACTTGTTTTGGTGGTATCTTCCTCCACAATGCCAATCCTTCAGTGTCAAAAGCTCAGAGAACTCATTTTCTGTATTAAAAATAAATCTAAGATTTTTTTTTCTTGGAGAGTTCAAGGTTAAAAGTAGAGATTATCAACCAGATTTTCATTTGAAATTAATTCTTTTTTTGGTTCCTTGGAAATTCAAAAAGTGTATTTGCTCTTCATTCAGGACCTGAATCTCATTCTCATTTCCAGGAACATCGAAGTTTAAAGAGTTAGGAAGCTTTTAAGCAGCAGTTTACTTTCAATATACTTTATTAATCATTTACTTAATAAGTTAGTGCACATTAGAGATTTAAGTTGTTATTTTTTTTCACCCCTTTACAGATGAACGAGGAATGACGTTTGGGAGATGAAGGACATTTGCCCACAGCATCCCTGGCAAGTCGTTGGTGGTCTACACTGCTTTATGTATATATTTTTTAATACTTACTTATTTAATGCATACAATAACTGGGGTACAGGTCAGGGGTGTGGGGGTGGGGTGAGAGGATTCACCAGAGAGAGAGTGGGGAAGAGAATAGGTGGATTGCTTGAAGTGAGCAGAGCAGCAGGTGAGATAGGAGAGGTCTGCTGCATCATGTGTGTCACCTCCCTGGCCAGGGATTGAACTCGTGGATAGCTTTATAGTGCTATGCTTTTACCCCTTGCACCACCAGGGAGATCCTGGTCTACACTTGACTCCGGGGACATACACAGCAAAAAGAAAGAACAGGGATGCATAATTATTTGGGACTTAGTCACCTGTCTACCTCAGGTACCTCATCTGAGATGTGAAGAGTGCCCTGCTGATTTCACATTGCTATTGTGGATGACAAATTGTATGCTGGGTATTTAAGTTCCAGCAATTTACAATCAATCAATACACAAATGTAAATTACACTCAGAATTTTGTATTTCAAAGGCCTCTAGGGCTTCAAATTGATACTAAATGCTTATCTTGTGTGGAAAGATAATTCAGTATATTATACTACACAATGCTGGGCTTTGAAGAGTGTACAGAAGCATGACAAGCGATAAAGGGGGAGAGAGGGAGAGGAGGAGCACTAAGAGGGAGGAGGTGGGAAAACGTGTCTGCGTGTGCACATGTGTGTGCCCGTGTGCCCGTGTGGTGGCCCTTCATTCTCACTTAACTACAGTGTCAGCAGAGCATCACCATTCTCCCTCTCAGGATCAGCCTATGTTTCATAGCTGGGCATACTGGGGAGCTGAGTGGCAAATTGCTCTAGGTATCTCTGAGATATTTGTTCATCCAAAACTTATTCATCACCTACAAAGTTGCCAGCCCTGTGTAGATGCTGGCAGCATGGAGAAAAGTCAGATCCTGGCCGCAGGTGCTCAGCAGATGGACACACGTGTGGGAAGAGGGCTGCAGTAGGAAGCAGAGGCAGAGTGAGGGCAGCGCGCACAGAACTTAGGCCATCATCCTGCAAAGAGCCTGACCACACTCTGAATTACAAGTAGCTTTCCTCATGGAAAGCCCTCATCTGGCTGAACCACCATTTCCCAGAACACAAGCACAGAGCACTTTGAATACAAACTCAAGTCAGAGAGTAGTTGCCCCATGGGGCTGGAGTTACACTTTCAATGGAAGTTATTTTTATTGCATTTGCCAAATGAGTTTTTCAGGGCAGAGGACTGTCAGGTGTTTTATCTATCTTTCTTTATCTCTATTGTAGTGTCTCTTCTCTTCTTATTCATATTGCAGGCATTATAGATTAGCAGGCCTCCTTTAAGCTGAGTTTACATCAAAAGTACTCTGGTATAGTGGACTCTGGTTTGTCAGAGACTCAGAACCTAGGTGAGCAAATCTGTATCTGCTTGTTGCAAGTGAACTAAAACTTTACATTTGCTAGAAAATCCAGAAGAGAAATATTAATACCCATATTTATAACAATATTTTTTTTCATAACAAAAACAGATGATTGCTTTGTTTCCAAATACTTGGTAAGTCAGTAAAAAGAATTTGAAAACTTCATCTCAAGCACTATACTTGCTTTCATCACAGAGTGATGGCATAGAGAAGGGAAGTGAATCCTACGTTTGTCAAACTACCAGATCTAAGTTGAGCTAAAATAGAATAACTGGGAGGGTGTATCAAGTGTGTGTCTTGGGGTCTTTTCTACTCAACTTCTTGATGTCTTCGATAAAGAACTTGGTAACATCCTCATTCAATGTTGTCATCTGTTAGCACTTGTGCTTACTTACATAGAGGTGGTGGGGATACAAAAAGGCTGAGGACCAGTGAAGCAAGGATTTCACTCTTGCAGAGGAGCAGAGATATTTTGGATTTCTTGGATCATGAAAATGAAATCAGTGGGTGGAGGTAAATTCCAATCCCCAAAGATGATCTCAGAGAAATAGTCATACCAAGTATCCCTAACCTGGCCCACACTGCCACAATTTGTCAAGGGACAGAGCCAAGAAGGCTGTGAACTGTCACCCACCTCAAGAAGCAGAAGGTCATGAGTCAGGAGGATGCCGTCAGATACCGTATATTAGGTATTTCTCCCCTTGTCCTGCTCCTCCATGTCTGATGGGAAGCTGGCCTGCCTTGGTCTGGCTCCTTTTATAACTATGGGGACCAACTCTCCTGTAGACTTCATACTGGCCTGACTGGCAGTTTTTTTAAGCAGTGGTGACCACTACCCAATCTTTCCTTCCCCCACCTCACAGTTCTGACTCCTTTGGAACTTTTTTTCTACAGACAGAGCTCTAAGTATAGACCCTTCTTTTCCTTGGGTGATTTGTCCTCTGAGTAAAAATCAGCTGTTACCAGAACATTGCAGTTGGCCTGGAGGAATCCTACTGGATCATGGAGGAAGGTTGGGAATGGGAAGGGTTCTCCTCACTAAGCATTCTGATTGCAAGGTGTTTGGCACCTTCACATATTTTATCCACTTAATCTTAACAATAACAGTACATGGGAAATTAAGGAATGGAAGAAATGTAGGTCAAGTGATGAGCTAGGAAGAGCAGACATGAACTGAAACCCAGGTTAGTCTCACTGAAAATCTCTAATGGTCTCAAAGAACTGTCAGTGACAAAACCATGAATTGGAGAGATTATGGGGTTTGATCACTAACCAGAACTGACCTTTAGTAGCTAAATACCAGGATGGTGTTATCACTGTTTTAGGTCAGCATTTGTTATTTGTCCAGTGCCCAAGGCCTGAAACTCTTAAATATTTGAGTATTATAAATACCAAAATAAAACATGTGGCAAATATAACAAATGTTTTACTTCTTCGAAGAAATAGAGCAAACAGTACTGACATTTATATGGAACCATACAGGAGCCCAAATAGCCAAAGCATAACTGAACAAAAATGAACAATGTAGGTATAAAATTGCCATACTTCAAACTATGCTACAAAGCAATAGTAATCATGACACTACGGTATTAGAATAGAAAAGAGACACAAAGACTAATGGAATAGACTTGAGAGCTGAAAAACAAACCCACACTTCAATGGACAGATAATCTACCACAAAGGAGTCAAAAGAAAGGAAAAGTCTCATAACAAATGGTGTTGGGAAAACTGTATAGCCACATGCAAAACAATGAAACTAGAACACGATCTCATACCATACACACAAAATTAACTCCAAATGGATTAAAGACTTGGATGTGAGACCAGAAACTATCAAATGCATAGAATAAAAACAGGGAAAGCACTCTGCCATGGTGGTTCTGGGGATGCCTTTGGGGACTTGAAAATAAAAATTAAAAAAAAAAAAGTTTATGTACATTGAAAAAAACTATCATTAAAGCAACAAGATAGCCTGCCTCTTGGGAGAAATGATTTTTACATCATACATTTGACAAGGGGCTTATACTCACGATCTACAAAGAACTCATACAATTCATCAAAAAGAAAAGTGAACGACCCAATTAAAGCATATGCAGAAGATTTAAGTAGACACTTCTCCAAAGAAGACAATCAAATGGACAGCACGGACATAAAAAGATGCTCATCATCAGAGAAATGAAAATCAAAACAACAATGAGATATTATCTCACACCTGTGAGAATGGCCTACCCAAAAAGGACCAGAATAAAACAAGAATTGTCAAGGGTGTGGAGAAAAGGGGGACTACATATACTGAGAATGGGAATGTAGACTAGAATTATGGAAAACCCATGTGGATCTTTCTCAACATTAAAAGTAGAAGTGCCATATGATCTACTAATTCCACTCCTATTATCTACCTGGAGAATGGAAAAGTACTCATTTAAAGGGATATGCACATCCTCCTTGAAGCACTATTTATAATAGCTAAATTATGAAATCAGCCTAAATATCCAATGACAGGTAAATGGATTAAGATGATGAGGCATATATACACAATACAAGGCTACTCAGTGACTAAAAAAAAAAAAAGATGTCATCTATAACAACATGGGTGGGGTTGAGGGGATTATATTTAAGTGAAATAAGTCATGGGGATAAAGACAGATACTGGAAGAATTTCACTCACTGGTAGAATATAGAAAGCAAAGAAATAGAAGAAAACAAACAAAACAAACTCTAGCTCTGACTGCAGAAACAAGGTTATCAGAAGGGCAGGGCAGAGAGTGGTGAGTGGAGTTGGGGGGCCTAATGGATTATGGTGCAGGACTGTGGGTATGGTGCGGTGCATGCTTATGAGGAGGCGTGAACCTGTACCTTTAAATTACACGTGGCTTTGCATATCGAAGTTACTCAATCAAAGAAATATAGTTAAAAAAAGAATTCCTAAAGTTTACACGTGTCAACCTTGTATCATACAATTTAAATATAATAAGTATAGTTCATTGCATGCCAATTATATTCTTTAAATCTATGAGACATTCTTTAGGTCATCTGTAAGCACCACCACAACAAGCCAAGTTGAATCTAGCCAAAATCTTTACCTGAATGAAGGAATGAATTATAGGCTGTTCTCCCTGATATCAACATAAAAATGCAAGGTGTGCATAGATAATGCTTTTGTATTTCCCAACAAGAGATACTTTGTATTTCCCAATTTAAGATAACACAATCTGCTATTATGTCAAGTCTATAACCTTAGATGTCACAACAAGCATACTGGGGACTATAGACAAATTGAGACAAATTTGTCATGGAACATGGGTCTGGATCACAAAAGGTCTTGAAAATTGTAGAAGATTATCTCATTCTCATTCTCAACTCAATCCAAGAGAGAAGTTTCCCAAGAACATCAAATCTTGCAGGTTTTAGATTTCACTGTATATCCGAATTCATTCCACAGAAATTCTTCTACCGACTTGTTAAATTTGAAGACTTCTCCTTGGAGCTATGAGCAGAATAAGAAAAACACAGATGGCTCAACCTCACTGTAATAATGATTCAAGGCGAGCAAAGCCTAAGCTGTTTGTATTTCAGATTAAAATAGCATTGAGTGAAACATAGTTATCTGGGGTGCTAAAATGAATATTAAGACAAAGCTGGTTTAGATATTGCGAATATTATATACTACTATTTTAGTTTTCTGACCCATGGGAAATCCATACATCCTTCTGTTGCTTCCCTTAGAATTAGTGTTTGAAATAAATCCTACATGCTTAATAAATAACATCTATTTATTTACTCAAAGGCGACAGACCCTATGGTACTCTCAACAAAGGCTTCCCTAGTGGCCTCCTGCTGCTGCTGTTTATAGGGCTGCAATTACAGAAAAGGGTTCTTGGCAAAACAAGAAATGACACCATTATCATCAACAGGAAGTTTCCTGGCACTGTGGAGATTCTTTATTGGAAGAATTACAAAGCCAGTTTGTTGTGAGCAGAACGTTGGATTTTGTTTGGCAGAGGCTTTGCTCCTTCCAGACACTACTCAGGGTTAATGACACCATCTCTGAGTGTCCCCTTCTCTCTGTCAGCCATATTTTCAACCCTTTCTGAGTTAACTGCCCCAGAATGTAAAGGCTGCCACCCAGGGAGCAGCACTGTAGTAAGTAGAGACCTAGAGCCAGGTCTCCTTGTTCACATACCAGCCCTACCCTGACTTGCTGTGTGACTCAGGGCAGGTTCCCAGCTTTTCTGTGCCTTAGTGTGCTTCTTTCTTACTCTGAGGAGATAATAGTGCTTTTTTGATTGGATGAAGATTTAATGAGATAATAACTCTAAGATGCTTTGTAGAGAGCCTGGCACAGACACGTGGTAGCATTGGCTATTGACATACCTTTGCTGCTACAACAGCAGTTGTGGACAATGGATAGCTACCGCACCTCAAGAAGCAGAGATGGGAGAACTTCCTCTAATGATGCAGCAAACTCTTCTGGGGAAGAGAACTGGACTATTATTATCAAATAATAGTCATTCTAATGCTATCAATGATTGAGTGCTTTCTGTATACAGGGCAGTGCATAAATGCCATCACATATATTGTCTTAGCAATTCCCACAATCATCCCAGAAGAAGATGATAAAATTCCCATTTTGCAGATATGCAAACTAAGAGCCAGAGATGGCAAATAATTTGCTACAGCTCACAAGGCTGATACAGCACCATAGAGCTCTTGGCCAAGGCTCTCCTATTACTAGGCCATGTGGCTTGTCAGGGCACAGAGTGATTGTTGTGAGCAAAGGCATGTGGGAGCAAAACAAATCTGTCAGGAGGTAGTGTTTCCAATGGCACACACAGTTTTGTGAAATTATGAAAAGGAAAGTTTTAAATATGGCTGGGTGAGACACAGTCTCCCCAGACATGTGAATGTTCAAAGAACAATCATTGCTTGGTGATCTTGTGAATAAGGAGAATGTACTTGAAATGAGAATCAATTTCTTCCTTGGTCTCAACCTGGTACTGTAATTCGAATGAGGTTCTTCAGTGCTCATTTCTTCAGGAAAGGACATGATGGAGAAAGCACAGAAGAAATGTGTGGCTGATTCTTTCCAGAATTCCTGAGTGTGGGGAAAGAGTCTGGTTGATGTTTGAATGAGTGCACTAATAATGTAACTAAAGAAATAATTATCAGCAGGAAAAATTTTTATCTTATATTAGCAATAAGGTCCTAACAGAATATTCTCAAGACTGAAAGAAAGTACATAATGATTAATTTTCATATTAAGTGTCCATTCCAGAAAAAGTGACCAAAATTAAATTCAAATTACTGAAAGTGCTCACACCATAACATGACAAACCAAGGGACACAATTCCTAACAGCCAAAGAATCGTAAGTCAAAAAGAAAAAACTGGGGACTACGTCGATAGAAATCAAGCAGAATTCACAAGAGAAGAACAAGATGTTGTTAATTAAGATCTGAAGATGTTCAAATAAAGCAAGATACTTTTCACCCCTTTCACTGGAAAAGATTTAAGATGCATCCAAAGTGTCCAAAGAATATTTACTGACAGGAGAAAACTTTTCCTCTTATTGGAATAAAAAAGTGAAACAACTATCTATTTGGAATGACACCAAAGTTTTATAATTAAACACATTTAGAGCCTTCTCTGGTGGTGCAGCACTGCAAGCTGACCACAGCCACTTCAGCGCAAGTTCAATCCCCAGCCCCGGAGGTGACCCACATGGTGCAGCAGACCTCGCCTGTCTTGCCTGCTGCTCCCCTCAGCAGTGTACTTTGTTAATCTACCTGTTCTGTTCCCTACTCTGTCTCTGGTGAATCCTCTGACAGCACCTGCACCTCTGGCTTGTACCCCAGTCCTGAATGCATAAATAAATAATCTTAAAAAAAAAAAAGAATTAAACACATTTGTTCATATATACATAGTTGAAAAAACAAGTAAAAGAAAATGCACTGATATAATAGTGACTTTGGAGTCCTCAAATTACAACATTTTCTTGTTGTAACTGTTACATATTCACTTTTTTTCCCACTAAAATTATGCAGTTAAAACCTTCTGCTGTACATTCTAAATACCCTTTATTCCTTTAACTCTAACAGTAATGGAAAATAGATGAAATTGGGATTTGAGACTGGTGGAAAATTCATGTCACGCATTCTTCTATCACTTATCAGACATGCTGATGAAGTATAAAATTTCTTTGTTACAAGGTGGTGGTTGTGTTCTCAGAAGGATTATTTAAGATTGGATGGGCCTATTGGCAATTTTAACTTTGTGTAATCTAGTATCAGAAGTAGAGGTCTAGTACAACACCAGCAGACTCTTGATAAAAGAATGAAGAGAATACAAATTGCAATAATCATATATTAACAAATCATTATTTTTCCAAAGCAAATGATACACATAATAGCTGTTTCCCACTAAGTAAATCTGTGTTGAAACTAATGTTTAGTAAATATTAAAACTAATAAACCATTTTTTCTGTCAACTACTGTTAACTTGGATGTAAAAGTTATAAGTTTTTGTTTGGGAAATTTAAAAAATAGAAATAAAGTTATTTTAAGTATTATAATTTAAGTAGTTAAGAACATGGTATCTTTGTTACTATATTTGGGAAATGAACTTAGAAACTTTACTTACTTTAGTAAGCAAAAATTCTCCTTAGCTGTTCTTTTAAAATGTTCAAAACTGGCCCTCCCTGGTGGCGCAGCGGGTCAAAGCACAACACTGAGAAGCTAAAGCCACTTCCGCATGAGTTCGATTCCCGTCTCTCCTGGCCTGCCCGGTGCTCCCCTCAGCAGTATACTTCGCTGATCTGCCTGTTCTGCCCCCTACTCTGTCTCTGGTGAAGCCTCTCACCGTCCTTGAGCCTCTGGCCAATACCCCAGTTCTGTATGCACAAATAAATAAATCTTTAAAAAAAATGTTCAGGGCCCTCCCTGGTGGCTCAGCGGGTTAAAACACAGCAGCACAGCACTGAGAATCTAAAGCCGCTTCTGCATGAGTTCGATTCCCGCCGGCCCTGGAGGTGACCGCATGGTGTGGCAGACCTCTCCTTGCCCGCCCGCTGCTCCCCTCAGCAGTGTACTTCGACCATCTGCCTGTTCTGTTCCCCACTCTGTCTCTGGTGAAGCCTCTCACCGCCCCTAAGCCTCTGGCCTGTACCCCAGTTCTGTATGCACAAATAAATAAAATCTTTAAAAAAAAAAATGTTCAAAACTGATTTTAACACATTTTATTCTTTGCAGTAGCCTTTGACCACAAGCTTTCAGATTTCTACCAGGAAAAAGAGTTCAAATATCAAAACTTGACCTGGTAACATTAACTACATAAAAGGCTCTGAGACACCTTTAAAAACTGGAATGTTAAAAAATAAAGCCCAATGTTAAGAACAGGAGAAGAAAATCACGTGAAAGTTTGAATGTACTATAAATTAGCTAATGCTGTACTGATATAGTTTTCCCCAGTGAATAAGTGGTATGAACCTCTATTTAGAAAACAACTAAATCAAGGAGATGTAATGCACAGCATGGAGACAATAATCAATATAATAAGTATAGTATTGCAAAGTTGAAAGTTGTAAAAAAAAATGGCAACATTAAGTTGATCATTCTGCAATGTCTATAAATGCCGAATCATTATATTGTACGGCTGGAACTAAAAGTTGTATATCAATGATGCATCATTTAAAAAAACTGACTTTTATCTGCCAGACATTGTTCTAAGAACTGAAAACAAAATTTTGGATGAGATAGATCTGCTACCTACTCTTTTGAAATTTACCTCCTAGAAAGGATTCATGGAACATAAACAAACACACAATAAAGCAGGAAAGTACTGTCAGGTAATGGTAAGTGCCAATTGTGGGGATGTAATAGTTACCTGGGGGTGGGAGAGGAGGGAAGAAGCCATTTTGCTGGCCTCTAGAAGTGTGACTTTTAATTTGTGCTCCTAATAATGAGGAACCAGAATTTGTGTAGAAAGTGGGAAGATCTGGGCCAAGAGATTCTAGGCAGAGGGAATAGATGCAGTGAAGGCCTGAGGGCAAGAACAAGCTTGGCAGGTTCCAGAACTAAAAGGAGGTCAGTGTGGATGAAGCCTGGTAGGCAAGGGACAGAGTGAGGCAATGTGCTCAACAGCAGGGGACAGATCTCAGAATGTGAACAGTGCTCCCAAGAGTCTCCTCATCCTCACTATTCAACTGGATAATCACTATCTTTTATGCCTATTGACTTTCTGCTTCAGTGATCATTCAAAAGTGTTTTAAAGTTAAAAGGAAACATCTGAAAGCCTCTATAATAGTTTTAAATCTAATCTAACTGCTAGAGGCAAGATATTTGTATGCATACTCTAGAGTTACACATATATGATATGTACCTATCTGTGAGTATGAGCACAAAAGCATGGACACATGCTTATGAACATGTATATTATATAAACACATCTACCTATATGCAAATGTATAAACACATATACCAATCAATATACACATAGGTGATTTTTGAGCATCTGACTAGACTTGTATCAGGGAAACAATAGCCTAGAAATGATGGCATACAAGGTAGAATCAACCATTCGTCGTTTGGAAAAATGTTAAGCTAGAGAGGCAAAGTTAGCCATAGGCAGATTGTAGCTTTTTTTCCACTAGAGAAGCTGAATATGTCAATGAAAGAAGGGTGACTAATAAAAGTCACATAGACAATATGAACAGGTATGTTCTGAAAATATCGGAGTTGGAAAATGCTATCCTTCGAGGGTCAAGGCTGCCAGGATTAAGTGGCTGGTGTCATGGCAGAAGCACAATCAAAAGAGAGGAGAAAGCCAACCCACTGTGTGAGTGCTGAAGAGAGTCTGTTTGGGGGAGAAACCAATTTTGCTCACTGAAATAAGCCAAAAAACAGAACCAGGAATGACCATTAGGAGAAGGTTCCTGAAACACAAATCAGAATGATATGAAAACAGTAAGGTCTGCAAGTGAAGTCAAATAATAATTTTGGTTGGCTTGCTCGGAGGTCTAGAAATGACCTGAGAGGGAAGGGTACCGTGTTTCTTCTACTCCATTACCCTTTGGAGTAAAATCTGTTTGACAAGGGACTCGGTTCAAGATGACCGATAGTATTAATTAAGCACCGGTGCACCAGTGGCTGGCACTGAGGTAGGAAGTCTGTTCATCCAGAATGACAGCTAGTATTAAAGAGCGAAGGCATGACCTGACCTGGGGACTGCATCCATTCTACAAAATCCTATCAACAGCGCAAATAATGGGAACAAATTGACTACTGCTGAGTGTCAAACCAGAGGCAGGGCACTAGTTGCCTGGGGGCACGTAGGCAAGGGCATCTGCAGGCGGCTGGAGCTGCCCAGGAAGGCTATTTGAATGAAGTGGAACTTGAGGTGCCCTCAGACGTGCTGGTAGAATTCAAAGAGGTGGGGAGGTAGGGAAGGTATTTCTGAATCATTAACAGCTCAGTGAGAGCAGTTCAATCTGATCCAACTGTGAATCTGGAAATATTACCTACTTATTAACTAGCAGGTGAAAGAACAGAAAACAAACCTCTGGTGTCACTGCCAGGCTTCCATCTGGCTGGGGCCCATTGGGAGGCCCTTTAAATGATAGTTCCTGCAATAAAAAGAAGGCTGCCTCTTTTGCTTACTAAATTAGCTAAAATAATTTCAGTAACACCAGAGTTAGCAAGGATGCTAAAAAAGAGAATCTTCAGGCATCTCTGATGGAAGGATAAATTGTAAAAAACCTCTGCAAAGTAATTTTGCAATGTCTCAAAAGTAAAAGAAATGACCATGTCATCTGTTTATGTGGAAACTGAGCTTAAAATAATACTCCAAGTTGGGGGGGGGGAGAGAATTAAAGATACAAACTGCACTTATTTATACTACTTGAAAATTGGAAATAGCTCAAAACCTATTCCAAGATAGTTCAAGTATTGGAACTAGATGGAGAGATCAGTTTTCAACCATGAAGAAAGTAAATATTAATATGACTTCCTATGTCCACTATTGGGGTGAGTACAAAATAGGTTCAACTGTTACAGAGGATAATTTGACAATATCAAACTCTAAGATGCATTCTTCTAGGTTGTTTCTAAAAATGTGGACTTTTCTGACCCTAGGGCATCTCCTAATTTCCTTATTTAAATTACATCATACACAATATATTTGATTCTCAAAAGAGAGATAGCAAGATAGATACTGATAGACAACTCCTTGAATGAGAAGCTGAAGATCACAGATACTTATCCTTACAAGTCCTAAGAAAAATGCCTGGCAGGTAAAGGTCATATCTTTTACTAGTGTCTCATGGTGCAAATGTTGGGACTTTCATAAGGCTGAACACGATCATCTTATTTATGTGGAAAAAAAAAATCCATTTGGGCAAGTAATTCTATTTCATGGAGTCAAACCAGTAAGGTATGGAAGACTAGTGACTGGTTTATTTCCTGGGGATAACAGATAACTGCTTTCAGTGTATCTGTGAGTGGGCTGGGGGAGGAGGAAGGAATAGAGAGAGGGCAGAAACACAGGTAGGGAGAGGGAGGTCTCTGACCTAGCATGTATGAAAGAACAAATAAAAATAACTTACATGCAAATATAAGATGTAGTGTGAATGCTGAAAAGGAAGTGGGGATTGTGGTAGATTTATTATTTACAAGCATAGTGTATGCTTGGAGAATAGGTTCAAGCAAGAAATTATTATTTCACAGCAAGGGAAGTAATAATCCTCATCATTTCTAAAAATCCAGGTGGACTTCAATGGGTTTCATAATTACCAATCAATTAACCAAGGTGAACATTTACAATGAGTTACCACACAAAGATTTGGAATCAAGTGTTTAGATACAAAAACATTCTTTTCATAAAGAGAGGTCCGTCTACGGAGAAGTGGCCGTGAACCTGTGGTTGTGTTCAATAATAACTGCAGTGAACACATATAACAATTGTTCTCTTATTTATCAAAAAAAGGCCTGCAAAATCCAATAATCACAAAAAATTTTGCCAAGTACAAGACAGTATCTGTCAATAATGTATGTCATTTTCAATTTTTTAAAACATTTATTTATGCATACAGAACTGAGACAGAGGTGCAGGGGTGGTGAAAAGCTTCACTAGAGATAGAGTGGCAAGCAGAACAGAAAGATCAATGAAATACACTGCTGAGGGGAGCAATGGGCAGGAGGATCAGGAGAAGTTTGCCTCATCATGTGGATCACCTCCGGGCTGGGGATCGAACTCACACTGAGGAGGTCTGTGGCTTGCTTGCAGTGCTGCGCTTTAACCCATTGCGCCACCAGGGAGAGTCCCCATTTTCAATTTCAAAATCCTACCTCATAGTGGCTCATTATTTGGCGCATCTCACTTGATCTTTGTGCTATTGTTCAAACTTTAACTACCAGTCTGGCTTCTACCCTGACAATTCCACCAACGTAGCTTTTGTTCAAGTTACTAATGAGCACCTCCATGCAGTTTTGTCATTTGATGTCTCAGGAAATCAATCTTGCAGGCCATGACATGCTGAAGTGCGTGGCTTGGACCCTATAATGTAAGCTCTCTGTTTTCCTTCTGATTTTCTGACTGCTCACTTCTTCCCATCCCATTTCCTGGCTTATATGCTTCCCAAAGTTTTTCTATAAATGCTGGAAATTTTCAAAATCTCACCCTCCACCCTGGTTTCCTATTTTGTGTCACTTTCCTCTTATCCATGGTGTTAAGTATGTTCTACATGTTAACACACTCATATCTGGCCATGCTAACATTGGCTAACACAGTCTGGCCAATGTTTCTGTGATGCTAGACTTCCTATTTCACATAACTACTAGCCTTTCTGATGGCAATTCAAACCTGAGATGTACAAGTCCAATGTGTGATTCTTCCCTATATTTGTCCTTCATGTGTGTCTCATTTCACGAAATGCCAACACCACGTACCCAGTTGTGCAAGCTAGACACTTGAGATCATCTCTCCAATGTCACTACCATGACTCTTGTGAAGCCTCATGGATTCTCTCTCTTGCAAGGACCTCTTATTTCCTTGCTTCCATCCCCACCCAATACATTCTCTCTTAACTTTCAAATTCCATCATGGAATCCCTCTGCTGAGTGGATGGATGCATGGGAAAAAAAAAATGAGTTAATAACCTTGACAATAAATAACCCTGCCATAATGTTATAATAAAGTCCTAATTCTTTGTCAAGATCACTCTCTACCTATCTCTGCAAACTCTAATAACAGTCTCCCCCCACCCACTAAACCACTTCTCCGGTAGTTCTAGTAAGTTGAGCTCCTTCTGCCACTAGTGTCTTTTCATGCCTCTTTCCACCCTTTCTAGAGTTGACTCCTTCTTGTCCATTAGAATCTGTTTAAATTTTGTCTTTATGGAAGATTTTTTTTTTTTGCTACTTGAAGATTTATGCTAGATAAACCTCAGTATGCTCTATTATTGTAGGATACTATTATTCCCCTCATAGTAATTTATAGTTTGTAAAGTTATACTTTAAATTTATTCATTTGTTTATGATCAGAGTATACACTCCAGGAGAACATTCACACTATTCACACTGAAAGATCGTTAACAAATATGGAAAGAAAGAAGAGGAAGGTAAGAAGAAAGTGAGGGCAGAGATGGTCAAACTATGACATTAGAAATAGCACAGAAATCCTACAATTGAAGGAGAGAGATACAGTATTAATTTAAAAATCCGCTTGTTTTTCTTGAGAATGAAATTTTAGTTTTAATATTTTCTGCATATCTTAGCTTTATTTTCATACACATTAAAATCACTTTTTCTCGGCCCTCCCTGCTGGTGCAGCGGTTTAAAGCACAGCATTGAGAAGCTAAAGCCACTTCTGCATGAGTTCGATTCCCGCCTGCTGCCTGCCTCCGGAGGTGACCACATGGCGTGGCAGACCTCTCCTGACCCGCCCGCTGCTCCCCTCAGCAGTGTACTTCGTAGATCTGCCTGTTCTGCTCCCCACTCTGTCTCTGGTGAAACCTCTCACCGCCCATGCGCCTCTGGCCTGTACCCCAGTTCTGTATGTACAAATAAATAAATCTTTTAAAAAAAAGTCACTTTTTCTCTTAAAACTATCAATTTTTTAACAATTTTCCTTCCTCCAAAGCATTAAGTAAATCACTTTTTTGAGATATACTTTAAAGAAATCCCTCTCTGTGTTCTTTTTTTCTGCTCTCAGCCCTCTTCCTCCACTAAAAACTGGTGAGAGTCTGCTGAAGTAGGATGGATCCCCTATCTTGACCAGTATAAGCTGGAAGCAAGGGGGTTTGAGGCAAAAATAGGCACAGCTCTGCAGGTATTTCTAAGATTTTTGCATTAGTTATTATAAATAATTCATATAAAAGAGGTGAACCACAAACAATAAGAGAAAATAATACAAAGCATTGTATGTTTTTGAACTGCTCCTGGAAAGAAATTCATTTTCAGCCAAGACACAATGGTACTTCACCCCTTTGACAGGCAGTTGGCTGGAAGTATAAGTAACTGGCAACAGAAACTTATGTATTCATAGAGCTACCTGCTGTGGGTACTCAGGCCTAAAACCTAATAAAAGATAATCATAAGCCTTAAAGGAAGGTACTTTTTAATTTCTTCTTTTCAAGTTAGAGAAAAGGAGGGTAAATGGCTTGTACCAATCTAATAATAATAATAATAAAAAGAGTGGATAGGAGGGGCAGGAAATCACAGGCAAAAAGTTTCCTTTCACACATATTTATAACACCAATGCATGATGAGTGCTATGATCAGAGATCATTCTTCACAGAGATGAATAAAGCGTAGCTATTTCCTTTAGGGGCCTTATCATTTCAGCGGAATGTATGGACTGGATGAAAGGAGGAAAAGTGCGGGTGGGTGAGTGGATAGGTGGGTGGACAGATGGATGGATACTTGGACCAGACGGATACAGCTTAAGGAAAGGCTGAATGAGTAAGCATGGTCTGCCATGGAAAAAGCAAGTAAAATGAATAAAAAATGAAAGGAGGAAGAATTAAGGAGACTGATTGTAAATGTGAAGAAATGAGTATGTTTCACAAATTTTATGCATATCTCATTTTCTTGAAATAGCAATTTTTTTATTATAATGTATACAAAGTTCTTATAGTGAATGAATGAAAAATACAGTCTCCTCTTGATTAAGTTTTGTGATGAAGCAGCTAAGTTAGAGTTTGCTTGTTCCTTTGTTACCAGAAACTACAATGGCACCCACAAACCTTTGTAACAAATTTGTCATCAGTCAAGGAAGGGGTGGGCAAAAGTGCTGAGGGTATGATGCAGAAGTGTGTAAAAAATGGAGCAACCAATCAAGATACATCCATTTGTACAAATCGAGTAGAAACTCTGCAGGCTTCTCCTCATCCCATAAAATGAAAGGGTTCAGTTAGATTAGTCTTGGCAGGAAGAGTTTTTCACAATTTTACTAGTGGTGGCTACATGGTGTGTTAATACATCAGCATACAGACTACTTCAGTAGGAAGAGGGTCCTGTTAGATCAGCCACATCTGTTCTGAGCATGGAAATACTACAGTGCAGATCACTAATGTTTAAATGAAATATTGGTCCTTAAATATCTCTAAATACTGAAACACTAGATAGTGGTATCAGAAACTACTATCTAAAGTGCTCTGAACTCCCAAGTCTTATTTCTACTGAGTGGGTATCATCATCTTCCTATACAATTAAATCATAATATAGTAATTCTTCACTATCCATATTTCAGTTGCTTTTGTGTCACAGTACTGTTTCTAGGATCTCGTTAGCATGACCGGTAAAAGCATGGCCTGATTTACTTTTCTATCCCAAGCATGGAGCCCAACAGGAAGCCATCTTAAACAAAACATCCAATTTACTCATTCAAAGAGGGTGCGCCTCTCACACAGCCTGTGCAAAGGCACTGTGCAGATTCCGCATTGGCTCTTTCCCTTGATTTGCATATGAGCTCAGGAACAGCAACAGACCTGTCAAGGGATGCAGGGAGAAAAGGTTTACCTCTAACTCCCTCCTAAGCTATTTTTACAAAGCTCCTAAGGTACATTAAGGAACTGTACATTTGTAAATCAGATATAGTTACCATGAAAAGCAAATACAAACATAAATAAAGCCACTAATTTATGATTTCAGATGGTCTGTACCTTAGTTCCCTTATGCGCATCATATAGTGAGCTACAAAGTGTCTTACTCACGCTCTTCCTAAGATTGCTTGAACTGAGCAGCTGAATGACTGCTGAGCTTCCTGTCTACCTGGGATAATGGTTATTCAGTAGATGCCACTGCTTGGGCCCTCCCTGGTGGTGCAGTGGGTGAAAGTGCAGCACTATAAAGCTAACAGCAATTGCTTCGGCTCTAGTTTGACTTCTGGCCAGGGTGGTGACCCACATGGTGCAGCAGACCTCTCTTGTCTCTCCAGCTGCTTCCCTCAGCAGTGTATTTCATCAGTCTGCCTCTTCTGCTCCCCACTCTGTCTCTGGCGAATCCTCTCACCATCCCTGCATCTCTGGCCTGTACCCTAGTTCTGTATGCACAAATGAATAAATTTAAAAAACAAAGAGGCTACTGCTATGCCAAAGGCCTTGACATTGGCAGGTATTATGTCCTTCCACCCACTGACATGTTTTCTCAAAGCCTAGAAAAATGGAAGTTACTTGCTATAGTTCTCCTACCTCACTCACAAGACTATAATGTGTGATTAACTCTGCAGGTGCTCTCTGAATTCACTAAAGAGCAAATATACTAACAAATAAGCAAAAATACCATCACTACCAAAAAGATTATCTTGACCACAGGTTACCATCTTGCTTTAGTTCCTAGATGCTACTCACGATAGCTTTGTGCCTAGTGATAGCTCCTGTGCTTGATGTTGTTTTTAGGGTTTTCCTAGACCATACAATTCCAGAGCTTTAAGGGAACCCGGAACACCCTCCCTTGACAGGCGGGTAGGGCAAGTTCCTCAAAATCTGTGGAACTGGTCACGTAGTCACCACATGAGAAAGCAGAGTAGGAAGAATCCCAGGTCTCTGGGACGGGCCCCAGATTCTGGCTTTCTGTTTTGCCATGATGATGATTGGATTTTCTCTGCCTTTGAGCCCCTTCCTCTCTTCTCTGGTCAGTCAGGGCCTGCTTTATACCAGGTTCCTTGCCTTGAGTCCACAAAACCTCTGGCCTGTTTCTCCCCTAGCCCAGTTGCAGCAAGGATGACATAGAAATCCAGACAAGGATGACATCATTATCTTCCTGTATTATTTTCTTAAATTGCTTTTCCCTATCCATGACTAAGCAGTATTTTCTCACAGCTGGGGATGAACAAATTCAAAAAGATGTTCTCAAATAACATGGTTTCCAAGAGAGAGGTCACTAGATTTTGAAAATATGAAATGAGCATGTGAGTGATTGCAAAGCTCATAAAAATATCTCTGGTTAGAACCTCATCAGCGATGATTCACTCTATTTGAGGGTCCCCCACAGAGACTTTAGTCACCTCACATTAGGGTGTTGAGGCCTATTTTTCCTGCTGAGATGGAATAAATGGCTAGGAACATTAACTGATAGAGGTCACAAGAGTTCCAACCACTGAAGTGAGGAAAATTCCTTTAAATATGCCCTTGTGGACAGAAAGACTTGGTGAACTTGAAGACACCCGTATTTATCCTTCCTCTGAAGGATAATGTGTCTTTGCCTCATAGATGTTGAGTTTCAGAAGTGAAGCTTCAAGGTCAATGCTGTGTCTTCTATGATGGCTAGCAAATGTCTCAGATAACAAAGCAAATATAGTTTATTATACTTCAAGTGCATGTTTGGATGCCTTTGTAGATCTTGTTCTTCATGAGCTTCTGGCTTTTGACTGCTTCAGGCCCCACTGGGGTCTGTTTTCAGGCGCAGGTTGGTATTGCCTGCTGGTGGGAACCTATGGTTCCTTGTCTTACTCTCTGTTTCACTTTTAAGTCACAGGTTGTATCTGTGCCTATAACTCAGGTACTTTTTAGTTCAGCTACCTTTCCCAAAAAATTTTTAGTTGTAAAAGTATATTGTAGTAAAGACCACAAAAATGTTGCAGCAGAGCTACTCACTTCCACTGGCTTTCCCACTGGCCCCTGTCCCAAAAGTGCTTCCAGGTATCGTTTCTTCACATTTACAGTGGCAGTTTCCTGGGCCTCAGTTTTCAGAAGGTCTGAAATATGCCCCGAATGTACTGCCTAGAGCAACACCACCATAGCTACAGCCATGGTGTGTGGGTGTGGAGCCTGCACGTGACCAGCCCAGCAGAAAGGCTGTCACTGCTCCAGGTGTAGGACAGGAGGAAAGTCAGGGCAGGAGAACCATGGTTTCATGGGGGCCAGGTCTTTTTTTTTTTTTTTTTACAACAGTTTATTTTTACCTCATTTTTGTACATTTTTTTCCCCCATCTCAATTATAATCCCCGCGGGTTTCCCATCACCAGGTCTCTTTTCTTTTTCCCTTAAAACAGGGAGTCATCCAAGGTCATTCTCCCTTCCTTGTTCCTCCCTGTACTGCTCTCCAGCAAAGGGCAGGGAACTACCATGCTTGGATCCCTCAATACATCCCAATTGTTATAGCACCAATTCTGGAAACTGCAACCATTCTCTGATATTAATTTCTTTCTTTTTAGACAACTAAGTTAAAAACTTGGCTGAGGTTACACAGCTCAGGGAAAGAGCCTGATTCAAACCCAGGGCCCTGTGCTCTAAAGCTACTATCTGCCTCTTGCAGAGCTAAGGATGAAATATACCTCTAAATCATATACAGTGTTGTAAGTGAACATTATTGCAATAATTTTTTTTTCCCTTGCACCTCCCTGGTAACTTAGGGATAAATCTCAACACTATTACACTAGGGTCTGAGTTCTACCCCTACCCCTCTCCTGTCTCGTCCACTGCTCCCCTCAGCAGTGTATTTCAGTAGATCTGTCTGTTCTGCTCCCCACTCTCTGTCTGTGGTGCAGGGACCTACACCCAAATTCACCTATGCAAAAAAAAGAAAGAAAAATTATTTTCTTTTGCAAATGCCATGAAAAAGGGGCTCAATTTTCATCTGCTGCCCTTTTCTATTTCACACTCCCAAAAGAACCTTCCCAGCATTAGCAGCTTATAGCTGCGGGCGCTTCCCCCTTCTTTTACCATCAGTCCTCACCCTTGTTCACTTCTCTACCTCCAGTCTTGTAGGACTGTCTGGCCCAGCACTATAACTGCTCTTCTTTAAATGTGCCTGTCCTCACATGCCTCAGCTGAGAGGAAGCCCCCCCTCTTCCTCTGTGCCTGCCTGCTGGGAAAACACCGCACTGCTGGAAGGGATCTGGTGGATTCTGGAGTCACGCTGAACTCCCATCGCTAGCCCCCGGGCCTCCAGGGACTGCCCACGGGTTCCCCCTTCTGCGTGACCTTTCCATTCTTCAGCCCATTTAACCTCAGAAGATGACTTTGCTGTCCCATCCTTCTGAGAAAATAGAATCCTTCAGCCAGAAACCCCCTCCACCTGGGTTACCAATGGTAAAGCCCATCCCGGCCATAGTCCGTCCCAGAGTGAATGTTTAAGTTGATCCCCGTCCATCTAATTTATGTTAATCAACTGAAGAAGTCAGCTTCTTTTTTCCTTTGGGAAAGTTGGCTTTTTAAAATTTATTTTTAGACTGACATGTACATAGTTTCCCCATATTTATTATCATTTTGGCTATTGTCATAAACCGGGGGCCATGCCCACCCTGGTCTTATTCACAGAGGTCTGCTTTATAGCACTAAACTATTCCTAGCTACACTTTACCACACGTTCTAGATTATTGGACTCCAAGTCCCAGTTTCTAAAAGACTTGATGGAAATCTACAGATTTATTTATTTTATTTTTATCTTTTTTTTATGATCTGTATAAAGATTGAACCATTAAAATCATTTTAATTTCAATGTATATAATTTTTTTCTGTGATTACTAGGCCATTTCCTCCTCTCACCCAAATTTATTTCCACCTAAAGTGATTTTCTTTTTAAATAAAAGTAGAAATATTGGGCTTATCTGAGTCTAAAATATGAGGCTTTGCTTCAGTCACTTTCTTTCAAATCTTTATAGAAAAGAAAGACTTCCCACAGCAAACCTGGATTTCACTTCCAGCAGTGCCTCCTGCTACCTGGGCAACTTGGGGTTAAAGTCAATCAAGCTCATTTCCTCATCAATGTAATGGGGCTAATAATAAATATTTAGCTGGCAGAAAACCACATGAAGCAAGATATTTAGAGTATTTGGTATATAGTAGGTGCTCGATAATTGATAAGAGCTCTATCCTTTCTAACATTCCTAGTAAAATCTTTCCCATCAGAGCCTCAGATTCACACTGGTTATAATCCTAGGAAACAGAAAGTAGATAGATGTGCACACACACACACACACACACACACACACCTTTCAAGGTTTTGTGTGAAAACTTCTGCTTCCAGTCATAGGGAAGTAAAAGGGATTGAATTTACACTCCTGCCTCCAACACTTTAAAAATCAGGGAAAATAGATTTACGTGTGTGTGTGTGTATACATATATACAGACTTTCATTTTTATTTCACATTGGACAAAGTGCAGAATGGTGATCACTGAGAGAGGGGAGAGAATGAAGTGAAATTTAACTATCCAGTCTTTTGTCTAGAAAGTTTACAGGGTTTAACTCAAGGAAGAGAAATCCAAACAGAGCCTGAGGTCTAGCTGAGTTCAATGTTCAGAGAGGCCCAGGAAGCTGGAGCTGCAGAGCAAAGAGCTGGAGGAGAAGGAGCTGAGCAGAGAGATGGTTCTGGAGATTTTCAGAGGGTTCCCCACAAGCCTTTGGCTGAGAACTGCCCAGGACTGGATTTGAGGGAGCACTGAGGTTGAGGCACACCTCATGGCAAAGGAACACGTGGAACCATGTCTAGTGTTCACAAAAACCTGGGAGATCACACTCCCGACAGTCAGAGAAGGGAATGCCTGCAATACACTAGGCTAGAGAGGTCTGGGCGGTGGATCAGCTCAAAGTTGGGATAAAATGATTGCTAGTCTAAAGGCGGTTCTGGATCCACTTACCAAGCTGAAGAACATGACCTCACACAAACTGGTTCCAAGTAACTTAAATGCATCTTACAACAAATCCCAAAAAATATTTCAAGGAATAAAATAGAATCTGACACCTAACAATGTAAAATTCACAATGTCAGCCATCCTATAAAAATATACTAGGCAAGCAAGGAAGAAGAAATATATGATCCATCATGAGGAAAAAAATCAATCAATGGAAAGAGAGTTAGAAACATCACAGAAAATAGAATTAGTAGATAAGCACACTAAAATAGCTATTGAAAATATATTCCTTATGTGAAGAAAACAGATGAAAGCATATGCATGATAAGGACAGACAGGGAAGACATATTTTTTAAAAAAGAAGTAATCTGGAAAGATTATGCTCAATTATGAGGAAAATAAATCACAGATGTCAAGTAGGGGGATGTTTGTGGTTAGCATTCATATCTAACTATGATTAAAGACAAAAAAGCTCTACTTTCTAATAGTCTAAGGGCCAAGTATAAAAATGAATTTTCCAAAAAATTGCACCACTTTATTTAATTATTTACATAAGTGATTCAAATCACAATCCTTTCAACTATGTAGTTATTGGGCATCCAGCTCTGTGTTTGATGATAGTGGAAATACAAAGGTGAATTGGATACGGTCCATGCTCATATAAATGTACGGTCCTGTGCAATCTACTGGATAATTGATGATCTAACTATGTGAGTGTACAACATGATTTGTCTATAACTCAAAAACTATGTAACACATGGTAAATGACAAGGCTGCAGAATAAAAAAAAAAAGAAATAACAAGAAACAAGATATAGAAAAGGATGCAGTCACAATGCAATTATTCCATAGAAGCAAATAAAAGGCTTTGACATTAGCTCAAAATAAAAACCCAATATACAATTACATGTGGGCTTGGTTCTTTATACAAACAGATGCACATTTATATGAAGATAGGCACACACAAGCTAATTTTAATATAGAAATGTGAATGTTTGTCTTTTCTTTGTGTTCATAGCTGTATCAGGCTGTCTGCTAGGAGACAGCACACTATTTTCCATTATAAGATGCAAACATTTCCCTTCAGCCTGTGGCACTATGAAGGTTGACAAAGCTTCTCTATCCCAGGGGACGAGAAGAAAACCAAGAATAGAGATTATGTGTTTGTGATGTAGATTCACCCAGACACGTTGTGTATTTGTATAATTATGCATATGCTTAATACATTATAGCTATTCATATGTAAATACACGCACAATTATTATATTTTCTCTAATTTTAGTCTAGGGGTAAGGGGATGTCCAGCATTGTTCCAAAGGCTAGCTGAGTAGTGCTCCTTTCAAAATATGGCCACCCAAATAAAGACTGAGCTAATCAATAGATGGAAACAGTATAAAAAAAAATAAGCTGTGGCATACACAAGAAGAAAACCCCCCCACATGTTGATAAATCAGAAGTCAGCCTACAAAGCAAATAAATTTACAAAGCAGAAAAATTTATGTTCTTTATTCCATGGAAGAGAAAAATGACAATATTTCAAACAACTATATTATGTTATTATGCAAGTGTTTGAAAAGGAGTTTCATTCTGAAATGTCTCTAGCCAATGAGGATACAGGCTCTTATCACTAGTGGAGAATTATTTGAGAACAAGTTTTGGTTTGCCCAAAGTGATGCCCATGACCTGGTACACTGTATAGTACAGGCAGAAACAGATACTTTTTTGGAACAATTTTCTACAAATTCTCTTACTTCTAGAATTTTGCCAAGACACACATCAGAGATAATGGCACTAGGGTGAACCTCCAGAGTGTGGTGTGTCCCTGGCACTGACCACAAAGCTAACACAAAGCTTGTGCTGGATATTCCAGGACCACATGGATCAGGCTACATATCTCTCTCCTTCACCGCTTGGGCACCCAGAAGTCTTTCAGAGGCACACCAGCCTCCTCTCTTACTACCTTCTATCCAACCCCCTAAAACAATTTGGTGGTTTATTTTTTAGAAATCATGAGCTGGCCTTCCCTGGTGGCACAAGGTTTTGTTAAAGCGCAGTACTGCATGAGAGCCATCGCTGCTTCAGTGTGAGTCTGATCCCCGCCCCGGAGCTGATCCGCATGGCGTGACAGACCTCTCCTGACCCGCCCGCTGCTCTCCTCAGCAGTGTACTTCATCGATCTGCCTGTTCTGCTCCCCACTCTGATTCTGGTGAATCCTTTCACCGCCCCTGAACCTCAAGCCTGTATCCCAGTTCTGGATGAATAAATAAATCTTCAAACAAACAAAAAAGCATGAGCCAGAGATCCCCTTAACTGCTTTAAAGCCTTCAATCCATTGTATTGCAATGAAATCTTGACTCCCTACTTTGTCAGGCATATCTGGCTGGCAACAGCTTTCTAGAGTTTTGAAAACCCCAACCTGCCAATCCCACCTTATCTAACTAAGTCTTGCGAGCTAAGCTCCTATAACCTCAGGTCTTTGCAAAGGGTATTTTTTACTTTTAGAATTTTTTCATCTCCCCAAATTCCCTGTTTCATTTTGCTTCACCTTCTGCTCCCTGGATAACTAATTATCCTGGGGGTTGGAGCCTACATATTACTGCCTTGAAGGAGTGCTTTTTGGGTTTCCCTCCTCTGCCTCCAAGAGAGGTTAGACTCCTCCACCCTTTTTTTTTTTAATAATAGCTAATAATTATAATTAAACAATCATTTGTACAGTTACTAGGATAATATCTGCTTCTAAGAAATATATATATGCTCCACAGGACAATCCTCCCTTCGTAGTGCAGATTGATGAATCTCTAGTGTCCAGTAAAAGATGTTGTACATTTATTAACCTTCAGTAATATTGCAGTGAATGGATGAATGTACTGTCCTAATGTCTTGGGGAGAAAAGGGTAAATAACTGTGAATGTGTAACAGAACTGTCAAGAATCCATGAAATCAGGTACATAAATTGTGAAATATAAGTCAAGGTCCCATTTGTTTTCTGACACTTGATAATGAGAAATATTTCAACAAGATGGAAAATGAAAACAAAAGAGGACTCTGATCATCATCTTTTAGAGAGCTCAACTATTACCCACCTGACTATCTGTATCCTTTTAATCATGCTTATGTCAGAGTGTCACCATTAATATCTCAAGTGACTAAAGAAAGGGAGTTTGCTGGTTTGAGTATTATTTCCTTTTTAAAAAACAAATGTGTGGAATGATTTATCAGCAGAAAGACCATGTGAGTGTCTCTGCGAACTGATAAGATGTTTCAAACACAGACTGCTAGATAATATATATGTAATATAAATCTCTGGCCACTTCTCTCATTTCAAAACTTGGAGCCCTGCAATGGACAGGAGTCCAGTGCATCAAAATTGGAAGTAGCTGGTGGAAAGCACTGGAGGTTAGGTTAACACATGAGTGAGTAGCTGAAGGCCTATTTCTAATTTCACAGCATAATTCATGGCTGGAGGAAAAAGCCCCCTGGGCAGGCATCGTTAAGCATACCTGGCAACTGTCAAAGCAACATCTACACACACACACACACACACACACACACACACACACACACACACACCTTCTTTTGGGACATCTGCACCCTTAAAACTGACCACTCTTCATGTGTTTCCTTTCAACAGTTTTCTCAAATTCAACACTCCCAGAGAGAGAAACTGCCATCTCCCCTCACCCTTCTTAAATTCCAGGCTTCCTACTTCAGTAACTGACCTGGACTGTCAGGTTTCCAAAGCTAGAAACCTAAAAGTCCATGGACTCCATTCTATGTAGACTCTGTCAACACTTCCTGTTTCTTTCTTTCTTTGTAAAGATTTATTTATTTATGCATATAGAACTGGGGTATAGGTCAGAGGTGCAGGGGCAGTGAGAGGATTCACAAGAGACACAGTGGGGAGCAGAACAGATAGGTCGACAAAGTGTATCACAGAGGGGAGCAGCAGACGAGACAGGAGAGGTCTTCTGTGCCCTGTGGTCACCTCCCTTGCTGGGCATCAAGCTCATTCTGAAGCAGCTGTGGCTAGCTTATAGTGCCTCTCCTTGCTATTTCTACAGCTAAATGTCTGCTGTATCCCTTCAACTCCTTACAGCGCCACTGCCAGAACTGGTGTCATCAGTACTGTGGTGTGTGGCTGATTGCTGCAGCCTCCGTCTGATCTCCTCACTCACAACCTTTCCACACTCTCATCTGTTCTCTATTGGATTACAGAGGAGCTCTATAAAAGTGCAATTCTAATCATACTGCTCCTGCTTAACACTCTTCTGACACCCTATCATACCCTTTATCTGCTAGTAGCAGAACCACTTATCACGTTGATTTGTATTTACTTATTTACTCTTTTCTATCTCCCACTGGGCTCTGAATGATCACTGGGTCTATGTCCTGTATGTCCAAGATTCAGCACCACATGTGGCTCAATGAATCCCAGTGAAAAGAGTGATGCTTCAGCAGATGAAAGAATACAGCAGATGCCTTTTCATGTCTGGGCATATTAAAGAGATAAAGGTGTTCTTGGGAGGATTAAAGAACATAAGAAGGAAGCTAGAGAAAACAATTCTGAGGAAGCAGAGAAGACTTCAAATGAGTAGAAACATCATGAATGGAAGAGGGGAATGACGAGGACAGAGAGGGGATGACAAGCACCGACGGCACACCATTTCCGGCAGTGGCAATTTAAGGAGTTGAAGGGATGCAGGAGACATTTAGCTGCAACCTGTTTTGGCCTCCCTGTGGGTGGCGGAGCAGATGTGACAAGAGAACCTAGGGCTTCTGAAGATGAAACAGCAAGGTCTGAGCCAAGGGAGCGCTAAGAGTGTTCATAGACACTTGGAAGCGTTAAGAGCTCTTGTACTGATTCCAAGTTAAGCCCTGATGAGGCACATGGCAGTATCTTCACAGATTAGCAGCGAAGTGTGCTTTTGGGGACATATATTTGAAATATAGTAAATACTGTGCTAAGAAACATGGGGGTACACGACAGGATAAAACATATGTCAACTTACAGTCAATAATAGCTCAAGAGAGTTTGCTGAAGTTAGGTTAGAAAACTTCAAAAGGATTTAGAAAAGAGCAAGGTACTCTTACAGTCAGAGAGTATGCAAGAAATATTACTGGTTTCCATGTGGGCTTGGGCAAGAAACTTAAAACACAGGGACACAGCTGTTGCTTTTCAACTCTTCCAGTTGATGATTATAACTTTGGAAAAGAAACCGGTTTATATAGGAAGGGAGCAGCTGGTCACACAGATGGTGTCCAAACACACAATCTGATATTCTGGGTTCTGGATAAAGGCTCCAGAGGTGCGGCCTTCTGGAAAGTGACAACATGTATCATGGCAAACAGGAAAGAAGGTTGCAGGCAGTGCCTGAGCACAAGAGAACTATATTTTGAAATCTGAGACTGGGGGGTGACAATGCTCAGTGCTGAACAAAATTGTGAGCTACTCCACAGGAAGATCACCTATGGCATAGAAAGGGGGGCCAGCGTGGAAAAGGAGTGCCACAGGTAAAGGAGGGGTCTGGTTTAAATGAGCATGCTAGGGTCTCAGGTGATGTTAATACTCACATTTGGGGAATCCTACATACTAGACACCACTCTTTGAGATTATACCTTACACATTAGCATAGGAGGTCTCAGAAAAACCACAAAGAAAGCAACTTTCTAAGTTAAATGTAGCATTTGTCATGGCAGTTACACCACATAAAACTTGCATTATATCCACCCTACTTAACTGTGGGACAATGATGTTCCAGTGGATGGTTTTGAAAATCTGGACCTATTGTACCAGTGCACAACATATTGGTAACAAAACAAATCAGCAACAACAAAAGTTTAAAATTCCACAAAGCTAGCCATGGGGGGGGGGGGTAAAATAAACATGAAACAATAACATAAGGAGAGAAATATTATCTCACAGGTAAGTCAAGAATTTGGAGCATGGAATTTAAGGATGCAGTGTATCAATAGCATGGTATATTTTGAACAATAGATCCAAGTACAGTATTTGGATCTCAGGTTGTATTTCACATGAAGAAGGCCAGCAGGGAAGCTCATGAAAGTGGAAGTGGGTGGGGATGGGGAACACCACATGAGAAAAAGGGAGGGAAATGGAAGGGATGAAATTGTGGGAGCACACGACACACTGGAAGACATGATAGTGATAAATGACCAGATTATCTGACAAATTCTTTTGCTAAAATCAGAAGGTATGAAAATTTGTGCCTTATTTTCTTGCTATTTTTCATTCCTCAATATTGGAAGCAGTTATAAAGTGTCAGCTTAATTTTAACAACTATGGAAGGGTAGTTGGTCATTTAGAAACATTGGAACTTTGGGAGAAAGCCAAGTATCATAAAGTCCAACCCACTCATAACCCTGTCAGAGATGTTTTAGAGGAGGTTTTTTGAAAGGAAGTTTACACTAAATAATCTTTAAGTCCCTACTGAGACATTTAAGAGTATCTCTACATTCTACAGTCACACTGAAGAATCCTAGAAGTGGTCATCATAAAACCTGAGAGAAAAGCAACATTCTGTGGCTCTTCTGACTATATTGAAAAAAAAAATAGCACTACACAGTGGGCACAATAAAAAGAGCATGAGACACTGCATATGAATATAATATAGAGCTATCACAATTAAAACAACATGATGCTAGAATAAAAATAGATGAATAACACAAACTAGATAATTCAGAAATAGATTAAAACATACATAAGAATTAAAGTGCTAATAAGATAAGCAAATCAATGGAGGCATTAAAAATTGGGAATATAAGTCAACTTCTGGAGGGAACAAAACCTCTGTGTATTTAGAAATGGGACCCAAAATCAGAAAAGGTCAACAAATTTGTTTAATAATAATAAAAAAGTAACATTAAAGGTAAAAAACGGCATAGAGAATTTTTTTCAGGACATAAACTCCAAGGATTACACTGCTAAACAATTAATGAACAAATACAACTCCCCCCCCCACCCCAAAGGTAATGGGTAAGGTGTAGTAACATACATTTGAAAAAGTGAGAGCCTATTTTTTCTAAATTATATGTAGTATTGTGAATCAATGTTACTTTAATAAAAATGTTAAAACAATCCCCAAGAACCCTGTCTGATATGTAGATACAGTATGAAAGGAATCTATTTACAAAGCAAGGAATATGAATTGGAAATGAAGGGGGGGAGAAAATAATTTTAAAGGAGAAGTAGTAAAGAAAAGTTAAGGTAAAATAAAGAAGATGCCACCCTTGCATACCAAATCAGTAAATATTATATGGATATGAATATTTTGAAAATTAATTGCCCCATATTTAACACAAAACTTTATTGTGATTAATTTATTGTGATAAATAATAATTTACTTATTATTATTATTTATTACTCATTCTACATGTAGGCGACTATCCAAAGGAAATAACCCTAATTGCTGAGAACCTATGTGAACAAAAATGTTCTCTGTAATCTTATTTCTGACAAAGAAGAGGAAGAAAGAATATCGTAAGGTAATTATTGGACGAATGCTTACTGTGTGCAGGGACTATACAGCCATTCTATGTAAGTGAGCATATTTAAAAGATAACATTCATCTCACAGCAAACCCATGAAATGATACAATTCTCCTTTTACAGAAAAGGTAAAATGCTTTTAAATGCATGAAGAGACTTAAGTTTCCAGAAAATGAAAATTTGACTTGTAAAAGTGTAAAAATGGAAACAACCTAAATGTAAACATCTGTAGTGGTAAGTAAATTGGGGAGGATTTGCTCCATGGAGCAAATTTTTTAATAAAATCTATAAAATGGAAAAATGCTTTAGGATAAGAGGTAAACAAAAATGCATAATATAACTTCCTATATTTAATATGATTACAATATTTCCATAGAAAAAAGACTGGAATATGTAAACACTAACCAAATAAAACAAACCTGCCCCTGAAATTATGTCCAAAGATGAAGTCATCTGGCAACCCTGAGAACAAAGCCACGTGGGGATCAATTGTCAGTCTAGGGAAGGATGAAGAAGTGCCCAGAAAGACCCTGGAAGGCTCAAAAACAGTTTAAGCAGTTTGGCTAATACAGGAGATAGGGAATGAAATTCAGGGCAGATACGGTAAATCTTATATAACGAGTAGAGCTGTAATTCTTTTCATGGTAAGTTGCTGGGGAAAATCATAAATTGGTCATGGTTAAAATGTCAGAAGACTCAAAATCATAAGAAAAAATAATGAATTATTGAGGTTGCAGCTTACTGCAAAAGTCACACAATATTTTCTGAGAGAAGAGGGAGGTGGAGGAAGGAGTAAAGCAATTTTTTGCTCTATGAATATTTCAATTAGGCAGCTGAGAAAATTTGGGTGGAAAAATACAAATCTTTGCTCACAAGTTATAGAAGGAAGCATCTATCCAGATTAGCCTTAGGGAAAAAGGGCCTGAGTAAACACATGTTAAAAGTTAGAAATGTTTATGTACCCCACCCCCTCCCCCCATACCACCTACCCCATACCCACCTGCAGCAGACTAATATATGGATTTAAAATTTTGGAGAAGTTTAAAAATATTCTAAGTATACTGCTTTATAACTCAATCTTCTATTTCCCACTTTCCCTGCCACCTATCTTGTCTCATAATTTCTTTGTTACATTTGTACACACGTGCATATTTGTACATGTATGTGCATGGGTATGAGGGTCTATATATTGGTGTATGCATGCACGTGTATGTGTGTGCATGTACAGATAATTACATATACATCATTTTATATTTTTAATTTACTACAACTAGTTAAGACTGACATCTATGGCCCCAAGGGACAAAAATTAAAAAGAAAAAGCAACTAGGGCTTTCTCTGTTGGCGCAATGGGTTAAAGCACCGCATTATGATGCTCTCCAAAGCCACTGCAGCACAAGTTTGATCCTGGCGGCTTGGGAGCTGACCCACATGGTGTGGCAGACCTCTTCTAGCCCACTTGCTGCTTCCCTCAGCAGTGTACTTTGTCAATCTATCTGTTCTGTCCCCCCCTCTGTCTGGTGAATCCTCTCACCCACCACATCTCTGGCCTGTACCCCAGTTCTGCAAGCATAAATAAATAAATCTTAAAAAAATTAAAAAAGCAATTGAATGTCTGGTCAATTCAGCACAAACTTTACAGGTTTGTGGGTGTAGAACTTAGCAATTATGAAAGGCATTGGTTTCTACTTAGTGTCTACCACCTACCCTTCTCTAACTGGTGGGAAAATGTAAATTGTTCTCCTGACATTCTCTTGACAACTATCTTAGTATAATAATGGACTGTCAATGGACTGTCCCCTCTCCTGAGGGCAGGGACCACCTGGGATTTGTTTACTGCTACAAGCCTTTATCCAAACTGTATTTCAATAAATATCCTTTGAATGAAAGAGTGAGTGAGCAGGTGAATATTGCCAGACTTATGTCTCTCTGAGAGCTCAAGTTCCGCCTCCCTATAACATTTTCCCTCAGAGTGTCCAAGATTGACTCTTTTGGAAATTACTACATTACTAGCTTATACCACTCCTTAACACCTGCTTCTACACATTATTTTTATTGTTGTTTCTGTCTTCAATTTAGGAAAACATGCTCCTCAAGGACACCTATATCTGTTTCCCACAGCACTTGTTATAGGGTTCCTGGAAGTCCTCAATAAGCATTGTCACTTTAAACAATGACATTCTTTCAATGATATTCTACTTGTTGATATCTGGAAACACTGTCTCTATTGACTACATTTTATTAAAATTCCAACATGTGGTGGAAAGAGAATGTGGGATTTGATAGCCATTGAACTGGGTTTCCAGCTTGGCCACTTCTATGCTGGAAAAGTCAACCGAACTCTGGGCCTTTATTTTTCTATTTGTAAAACAGGAACAGCAGCAACAACAGTATATACCTCTCTGAGAGAGAAGGCTGTGGTGTAATGTATGGGGAAGTAGCTTTGCAACTGGAGAGCAAAAATCAGCTTTTCCATTTTCCAATTTTAAATAAGAAATTGATGTAATGCTGCAGATGATAGACACTGCGTGGGGCTTTTTCGAGAACAGCACTAGGCAGAAGAGCGGGGTGAGGAAAGGAATCTCAAGAACCACCTGCCCTCCTGGTAATCTCAGATCATCCTCAACGCCTGCGCATGGAGAGATTACTGGGCACCTGCCACCCACACCCCAGGGCATTGCTGCCTCTTCAAACCCAGGGGAAAACTTACCAGACACAAGCTGCTGTCCAGGCAACCCCACGGGAACCATGCCCAAGTTATTCATGGCGGTGGCCCAGGCTGTGGGATCTGTTACAGACATGTTGAGCTGGGTCGTGTCTATCGCTATACTCCCCAAACCATCAGCAGCTGTGGGTGGGGGGAGGGGGCAGGGAAGGGAGGGTTCAGGACCGGGGAAAGGGGGAGGGGGTCAGGGATAACAGACAATGACTTCAGAGTCAACGAACAAGGGTGTTTGTTTTAAAGGAAATCACATTTCTAGAGATGTGAGGCTTCATTTAGCACGTTCCCAAACCACACAGAAAATAGAGCACTATAATCTACAGCAATGTCTTTTCCAGACGTAAACATAAAGAGTTTGTGAATACATTCTGGGAAGAAACTTAATGACATGTAGTTTATGCACAGTATGCCATTAAGGAAGCTCCCCTGGAAAAAACTGAAGAATCACTTTCCTCTCACAGTGAAACAACATTAGTTAAGTTCCAGGGTGGGGATGAAGGAATACTCTCTTGGTAAACAAGTCAATCGGCTTAGTAGACTAAGAATAAATATATTCATCTGTCTCTGAATGTACTTCTGGAGCAGGCACACCTTGAAATCACTAGTAGAATCTCTGAAAACAATTGTCAAGGAGTGAAACTGGTCTTGACTAAAGTTATTTATCTTCTAGTTAACAGATTCCCTCCTGTACATTTTTTTTTCACATTATTACATTTAGGAGGGCGCCTCTAACAACTATTCCAAAATATTTCCTATAAGCACAGGCTTTCACCAAAACCAAATAATTAGATAAATAACATTTAAAACCCAGTAGTACAGACCTAAAAAACCCAGAGGTATATGTCAAATTTGACCTAATCTTCTTTGATATCCACTAGTTGTAGACTTAACTTAAGGATCCTAGGCTCCTGGTTCACTGCATATTTTCATGGCTGAGCAAGCTTTTCCTTTAAGAACTAAAAAAGGTTTTGTTTGTGTCCTGTGCTGGCCACCGACCTTTACCTGCAGCCATCATCTGAGGAAGCTGTTGGGGACACTGGGCGATGCTTTCAATGCCACCTGCATCTATTGTTGAATTGCGAGCATCCTGGGAGACAGGGGTACTTTGATGGCTGAGCTCAGAGTCCCCACGGAGATCATCAGGTTCTGCAAAAGGGGAAATGAATGTGGTGAGAAACTAAAGTAGCTAACTGCCATCAAAGGAAACAAACAGAAATACACAAAGAACAACTTCTAGACAAAGACACAGAAGTGGCACTCTTCTCCTATCTCGTGGCTCTCTCCTGGCTGGATCTCAGAGCCCTCAGCATACGGGTCACTCACCTGGAGCTGGGGCTGGCTGAAGAAACAGCCTGGTTTACAGAAGCCCCTAGTGCCTGGCCTTCCACTGAAGAGTCTGTTCAAACGGGCCTATCAGTCCCTGCACAGCCTCTTGCACACAGTAGACATCAATGCAGAGGCCAGGAGCAGGGCTCACTATGTTTTTTTTAATTTAAAAAGTTAATTGATGGTGTTATTTTGAAAGACAGTTGTCTGACATATTCAAAAGGGAGAAGAAATGGGAAAGGGGAAGGGAAAGAAGCAAGAATCTGTTCACTATGAGCTGGTAAAGGTGTGTGTCTCAATTATAATAGTTAGAAAAGGCGAAAGGAGAGAATGGCAGGCTGTCCGTGGAAGAAGAGCTGAAGGGTGTCAGGGCAGCAAACAAAGAGTGTTTGTGTATGTGAGTGTGTACACGTGTGTCAGTTCTATGGAAAGAGAAATGTCCACATTTTGTTCACAATTTGTTTGATCTGAATTTTTCCTAGAATTGGACCATGTATACCTATATATTTTGATTAGACTTTTCTAAGAACTTCTCTAATAAGAATAATGATAGAATATTAAATAAATTTGCAAAGGCACCCCCCCATATCACACTATATAAAAAGTGTCATGCCTCTCTCTAACTTTAATAATTCAAAGACACAGTATTCAGAAATACATATTTGAGGTGCATTTTTTCACTGGAAGACAAAATAAATTGCTTAAGATAAGTGTCCTGTGACATCTGAATTTTAAGTAAGTTTGTTCTAACAACAGAATTTAAGGATTCGTTTTTATTTTTGTCTAAAGTTAGAAATTTTACTACACCATGTTTTTTTAATGACTCTTTCAAAATCATGGTTTGTATGCCAGTTATATATGTCACAAGTAAAGTTTGACCCTTTTGGGGTGTATGCTTCTATTTCTTAGATTCTTACATGCAAGAATCAGTAATCCCTTATAAGAATGTACTGTCAACAAGAGCATACTGCTCTTGTTGAGTATAAGTTTACTGTAAATGGAATTTCTGGTTTCAATAAAGGAAGAATAGGCAGATAGCCAGCAAATTGTTTCCAAGCTCTCTATAAATTCCTAGTTCTTGGAAAAGGCAAAAGGAAAAAATGGCAGGCTGTCCATAGAAGATCTAAAGGGTGTTGGGGCTGCAAAAGAAAAATGTGTGTGTGTGTGTGTGTGTGTGTGTGTGTGTGTGTGTGTGTGTGTGTGTGTGTGAACAGAAAGGAATATGAGATAATGGAGGGTTTTTTTCTAATAGTCTGTTAGGAAGAAGAAACATCTCTATAATGCAGCTAGTGAAATGACTCCAGCTCTGGCAGCAGATTTTAAGTACTATATACCTTGCAATTAAATTCAACTACCCAAATGAATGCTGAACATGTGTATTGTTCATAAACTATCTTAGCAATGGATGCTGTCAGAGCAAGAGATTCTCACCAAATAAAATAAATTCAATAGCATAAGAAATAGACAGCTAACCTAAAATCCCTATGTTTTGTTTAGTCATCTACCAGCAACTTTTCCATGATGAAACCTTTCATTTCTCCATGTTAATCATTTCAAAACACCAAAGCAGTGAAGCTAGAATGTGTTCATTTTCTTGCTCAAATATCCCCATGGTAGAGCCATTTCAGATCATTGCAAGGTCACTATTTGTCTTACTTATCTCCCCAAATGAAGTTTAGTGGCTAACAGCCTTCTAGCTCTGGTTCTTCCCAAATGGGCATTAATCACGACTTTTTCCTGTCGAATGACTCTGCAGTTCTGGAACACTGGATCAGAGAACATCCCTTTACTCTGCAGGCTTTACGACTTGTGTCTGGCTGGCCTTGTTTCACCTTGTCTTTGTGTTGCCGAGTTTTAGGGATGGTATTAACTGTCTGTTCCAGTGGTAGCTTTCATTCTAGTGATTATGTTCTTACAAAGAGGCATCAAGTGTCCTGGAGATCCAGAACTTCTACCCAGTCTTTTCATACCCATTTTAGAACCCATACTGTTTCATCAAGAATGGTAACATGTAGCTAAAGTGTCATGGAAGAAGACACAGCTTTATTTGCAAGATGTGGTTTGTAATCCTGAATTTCTTCCCTAGTATGACTGTGGCATTCAATTTATTACATCTCTTCAATCTCTCCACCCAATGATTTTAAGCACATAAAATTCTATCTTAAGGTCATGTACCCAGGATGGTCACTCGAAAGTAAATTCTGTAATATCACAGGCATCTGCAGCAATCAAAAGGATGTTGTAAAATTCTTAAAAAAAAAAAAAAAAAACTAAATTGATTTGACCCCAGGTTTGGAAGATGATCCCTTTAATTAATTACTGCCTAGTAATCTATAAATAACTGTAAGAGCAATTTTTGTTCTCTACTAACATCTATTGTTTCTATTGAATACCTGCCTCTTTAAATGATGCAAGACCATAATCCCTAATTTATCATTCAAATCAATTTCCCTGCCTTAGTTTTCTTATTTCTAAACCATAAAAAAGATTAATACTCTTAATGATGTTTATTTACACACAGAGATATGGAGAGTTAAAAATTACAGTTAATAAAGTACTTGGAATATACTAGGTGCTAATTATTATTATTTTACTTGGAAGTGCAGTGTTTCTATTAAGGTACCCTGGGATCTTTGTGTTCTGCAGGATAATTATGTAATTAATTCTAAAACAGTGAGTAACACTTGATATTTCTAAAAGTAAGTGTTACTCTAGCTTTCTGTGTTTCACCTAAACTGTAGCTGAGCATGTCTTCATTTGCTACAACTCCTTTATAAAAACAATATAATTTAGACAATGTACAAATTATTTTCTCTAGATTTGTTTCTGCCTATGCAATGACAAAAGCTCTGAAGAGCCCCATGCCCAACTGTGAAAGTGGCAGTTTTTTGTTTACAGCTTTTACTGAGGCGACAGTATCACAAGGTAATCAGATACACCAAATGTTAAGGAAAATAACACAGCTTTGCCTAAGGTTCAGCTGACAACGAACTTGTTCTTTGTGAGGGTATAAACAAGCACAATACCTCATATGGGATTTCGTAACTTCTTAACAAGATATATTTATGCTGAAATTTCACTGGGCTATGTCAGTGAGATGAACAGTTGTTGAAATCTACTGACCCCATAAAAATTTACTTGACCTAAGAAATAGTACAGCTTCTTCCCACTCTCTGCTCTTTCTAACCCTGCTAAACTTTCATGGGCTCCAAAGAAATTTCCACTGTGAATAATAAAGCCCATCTGTAATTGTCTAAAAAAATCATAGATTTCTACTAACAAGGGGTCAAGAAAAATTAGGTATTGAAAATAAGTTTTTAAACAATTATTTAGTTTGACAATTTTATGCCTACTCCTGCAGAAAAATAATAAGATAGTGAGAAAATCAGATTTATTAATGCCTTACAAAAATGTTGATACCAAAGACAACTTATTTCATTTGATATCTAGAACCTTTTTATTTTATAGGTTCCAATCACTAGTATCATCATGGTTTATATTTCCAGGAAAAAGAAAAATGCATTACCATCCAAAGTTCTACTGCCCTCTTCCATCACTAAGAAAATACCTCTTTATAATCAGTAGGCTAATCTCTTAAAATTATAGAAATGTGCTGGGGTTTGAAACAATGCGGAATATCACTAAATATATGAATTTTAAGCAACTGTTTATAAGGGAATAAGGGAAACATTTCTGCTTCCTGTGATGGTAAATTAAGTAAACCAGAGATGGTCCTACTGAGGAACAACTAGAAAAGCTTAATGTCTATCATCAGTTTTATAAAATTATCTCTTCACATATAAAGGAATCCCAAAGATGATGCTATAATTACTGAAGGGATTATAAATAAACTTCTAAGGAGAATGGGCCGGTGAAGCACTGGACCTTTGTTTTACTTATCCAGGAGATGAGAAGAATCTTTGGTTTCAAGGCAGAGTGAAATTGCTCTGCAAAACATGGTTAAGGAGACAAAAGCTAAGTGCTTTGAGGGAAAATAAACAAGGACTCTTTGGTGAGTCCTTGAGAATCGGGGGCTGCAGAGAAGAAACTTGACAAGAACAGATATTTAGGGGTTTACTGAAGATGATACAGGGTAAATTTCTCCATGGTTCCCCTATACCAATGTCACTAAAGATTAACTGCATGTGAATTCTTGGGCAAGAATAATATTGGGGTGTTCAAGGTCCTTTAGATGAGAGGGTTTGACGAGAATCATGAAATAGCTGATAAAAGAAATGACCTGAAACACTACATGATTGAGCATGTTACTTTAAAAAAAAAAAAACAGATCATTTATGCATACAGAACTAGGGTACAGGCCAGAGGTACAGGAGCAACGAGAGGATTCACCAGCGGCAGAGCGGGGAGCAGAACAGGCAGATCGATGAAAGTACACTGCTGAGGGGAGCAGCGGGCGAAGACAGGAGAGGTCTGCCACGCCATGTGGGCCATCTCCCTGGCCAGGATCAAACTTGTGGCTGAAGCGGCTGCAGCCAGCTTTTCAGTGTAGTGTTTTTAACTCACTGCCCTACAGGGAGGGCCTGCATGGTACATTTTTGAAGTCTATTAAATACATAGGGGGCTGGCTATTAATAGGTATCTCCTGATTAATGGGAAACAATAATGTGGAGGTTTTGAAGCTGAGATTAGGTTTTTCTAGTAGAGAAACCAAGAACATAAGGGGAATGTTTGGTGAGGACCACAGAGTAGAAACATGTATGGAATAAAATTAGGAAGATCTTACTTAGAGACAGCATGAAAATTTGCCTGTTGGAAATGGTCTGCACAGAGATGGAGCTGGCAAAGATCAATTCAGGAAGGGCTGGCCCCTCTAGCACTTTAGATGAAAGTCATGACATTAAAAAGTCTTCAATGTCTAAACTACTTCTTGTATATTCATGAAATCACTGAACCCTTTTCCAAAGTGTCACAATCTGCCACATGGCACAGCACAGGGGGCCACACCAGCCTCTGTAACTTTATATCTGCATTAGTTGTTTAGGTCTCTCCTGAAAAACAATAAACTACATAATGAATAAGGGAACTAGTCCACCCATACTCTGCAGTTGGGAAATACAAGCCCTAGAAAACGCCAAGCTACACACACATGTATAAATATGCACACACATACACTCATATGCACACATATGTGTACATATGTGATACTTATAAATATGTACAATATATTTAATGTTACCTATCAGTTACCTGTACATTATATAAAGGTATTTTTCATTTTTTTAAAGATTTATTTATTTATGTATACAGAACTGGGGTACAGGCCAGAAGTGGCTGTGAGAGGATTCACCAGAGACAGAGTAGGGAGCAGAATGGGCCAACAGATGAAGCATACTGCTGAGGGGAGCAGTTAGAGGGGTCAGGAGAGGTCTGCTGCACCATGTGGATCAAACTCATGCTGAAGTGGCTTTAGCTTCTTAGTGCTGTGCTTTAACCTGCTGCACCACCAGGGAGGGCCTGATATTTCATTTTAAGTGAATTCAGCTATAGAAAGAAGGAAAGGAAAAATAAAAGGGAAAGAAGGAAATAACAAAGAAGCCAAGGGGTAAACTTTAGTTTACCAGTCCCAAAGCTCCAGCCTCAAAGCTGGGTGGTTTGAAAAGCAAAGAGCACAAAAGAGAAACCTGCTATTGGAAACCAGAACACAGATGAATTTAAAGTGTCAAAGAAAGACAAATCTAAAAAAATGTTAGACCTTTCTATATAATCTTTTGGTGCACTTAACAAGTCATCCTCCAGGATCTACGTTCCCATACCTCCCGGCAACCAGCTTCAGGTCAGAAGCAGGTTACTGCAAAGTTCTTTTGTGAGACTTCTTGCACTGGCTCTTTGAATGAACTAAAATCTATAAATAACTGCATCTCTAGACCCATTAAGCAGTACATTAGAGTAACAAAGGCAGATATGTACAGTGCTATAGAAGAGAAATCATTGGAAGAAAGAAAAAGTTGCGGTTTGGCATGAATCATAGAGAATAAAAAGCAGATCTGGTCATTGCTCAAACACAAAATGCCATTATGGGTCTGTGATTACATCCTCCATTTTTTCCACTTTGTCTAAAAGCCAATTTCAAACTACAAATCATCTTTCTTCCTTTTTTAGGAAGGAAAGGATTACTGAATAGATAAGGTTTTACCCAGGACACATCTGTCTTCAAAGAACTCAAATCTTGACAGGGCGAATGAGGGAGGAGGGCAGGAGAACAGGAAGGCTGGAGGGAGGGATGGGGAAGAGCAGGGAGAGGGAGAGAGAGAGAACACCAGAGGTGTCCCTTGGCAATCATGAAATCACAATAACCACATATTTTTCAAAGACATTGCTCAACCAAGATGTTTGGGTGGGATAGTAGATAAAACCTATTATCTTTGACACAAAGAAAAATACTGTTTGGCCTTATATATGTAAGTGTAGAGAAGCAACAGCTAAAATTTCATACTCGGGAAAATGTTGCTTTAAAAAAATGTAACACTTTATATGTAGAGATTGACAAGAAGATGAAAAGATAAAGTTTGAGACCTTTCCGATACTGTCCTTTTCTTTCTATTAAAAACAGAAAGAGAGAGAGAGAGAGAGAAAACAGGACTGGATGTTATTTTGATACCTAATTTTACTATCTTTGTACAGACATGTTTTAAATACAGGCTCTATCATACTTAGGGCTATTTCAGATTTTCTGAGGAGGGTAATATTACACCTGAAACGGTGTCATTCCACACTCAAACCTCTCATTCTTAGCTATCCAGGGCCATACACACAGTGCCTTGTTCCATGTTATTTTCAACTTTCCTAAGTACACCTATGATAGAAAAAGAGGACACTGCTACTGCTGGTGAGTGAATTATTAGAGGATGCAATCTCCCCTGTAAACATAAGCCCAGATCCATTAACACCAAGGGTCTCACTTGGAGTAAGCCTGTTTTCTGAGTCCCCAGGATTTAGGACAAACACATGCCATTTTACAAAGCATCAAGATTCAAGCCTGAGAGTTTATTAATTTTAACTTGACCCACATACAGAAGCCTCTAAAAGGCTTCTGGCAGGTAACTGTTTCAAAATAGACTTAACATGTACAAGCTTTCCCTTCAGCCAAGACCTTATCTGGGAAGTTCAAGACCTGAGTTCTGTCCTTAAACCCTGCTTCTGCAGTGATGTGTGGTAGGAAAGGCTTTTTCTCTGCCCTGAAAAGGGATACTGAGCCAGAACCACCAAGTATTAAGGACATATCAGGTCGTTCTTGCATTCTCTCAATGGACGAGTTCTTCCTTCTTTGTTCTCTGTAAATGTCAATAGTTTTCAAAAAATTCTGTAGAATGGATCCAAGTAAACAGAATGCTGTTAATCATATGAAGATTTCACCTGAAATGGCAAAGCTGTGGATGTCCATGAAAATGCAACACAGATATCACAGGAAGACTCGTTTTGAGAAAGGGGGTGACCCCTTGAAACAAAGACTTCAGGAGGTTCTTAGTTTCAAAGACACCATGGTCAAGAGAGATGAATTCTATGAGGCATGGATATGGCCACAAATCAAAGGACAATTTGCTAAGCATGCCTAGAGCAGAAAGGCCTATCGGTCACATACTGGTCTTCTCAGTCACACCTAAATAAAGAACACAATTTCTGTAAACATGATTATCTTCTTGTATAAGGAAAGGCAAACAATATATAATTCTATAATTTGTGTTGTTTTGTACTCAGCTTTTTCATCATGTACTCATTTTACACCTTGACCCAACCATGGAAAACATATTAAGCTACAAAGTGTAACATTTTAATTGTAGGAGGTGAATAACTGACCCTTAAATGGCTTTAAACTCTGGTGAATTAGTTATCTATTTTCCAAAAAGCCATGATCAGAGCTCTTTAATCGATGGAAATCCACCTGCAATAAAACCTAGATCAGACCATGACTAGCCTGAGCTGGTTACTCATCCTGTTTAACATTTCTCCAGGTAGGGTCACAAAGAACATGTTAGTTACTCTTTAAACTAATGTGCTCTTAATGATGCCATTGCAGCACCATGAATAAAGCATTAGCCCTGTAGTCAGAATCGCCCCAGGACGTGAAGACTTAGCAGGGCACCCCCTTCTTCCAATTTGTTGCTCCAGGCAAGAGACCTTGATTTTCTATTTTCTTTAAATGATCACTCATAGTCCTTGCTGAGGCTCTCCACCCAGAGAACAGGAAAGTGCGGAGCCTTGCGTTGCCTGGAACTATTCATTTTATTCCACAGAGGGTCACAGGAGGTGGTTCATTCCTGGAGCTGAGCCAGCTGTAGGGCTACTAGACACTGGAGCTTGTGCAGCAAGACAGCCAAAGAGAAAGCTCTTGACTGGTAGTGGGCATTCCCAGGAAAGTAGTCAAGTCTTCAGTGTTACTGGTTATTCTCAGCACCATTCAATTGAGGAGCTCAGAGAAGAGAAAGGCAGGAGTGGCCCAGAGGAGCTGTGGTACATGAGGCTGGGCAGAGAGAGGGGCACAGCAAGATGGGTTGGGCTGAGTCTCTCCGGACATCCATAATCCAGAAGCTAATAGAAAATAGATGTTCTGGTTCTTTCTTGGCAAAGTAGGTCTTCATGTTCTAGCTACTTACATTGTGAATAAGGGTTGGCTGCAGAGACCTCAGTGAGTTTCCTAACTTTTCAAATCCCCATAGAGTTTCCCAAAGGGATGTGGGGGCAGGAGGGATGTTGATGAGAAGGTGTCCACTCTTCTTTAAAACAAGGTTGAAGGTTGTTGTGAAAGCTGTTGTTACAGCTGTAGCTCCTTTTCTGTTCTCTATCTGGGTCCCAGATTTCCAGAAAAAGCCCTCCCTAAGTGTGCCACTCTCCACTCCACCCTCTCCAGTGCACCAGCGCTCTTCCTGTCAGTAGGAGGAGCTATTGAACTCTTAAAAATATCATGTAGCAATCTGTCATACAAGGGGATGGTGTTTAGAGAACTAAGTTCATCAAATAAAATCTTTCTCTACTCCAGTCTTCCAGATCAACAATCTATCTGCCTCCAGGAAAGTAGCTTGCTTTTCTAACTAGGGCTGTGTATTAACTAGGCATTAAAGGCACAGAGGTCTACAATAATGTGGGGAACCTGAAACTCTTTTGTGTCCATGTGCAATGAAACCTGCATTATCAGAAACAGTTACTTATTTCATGAAATGGCTAGTTATTTTGTACTATGACGAATTCTCTAATTATCAACCTTAACAGTCATGCAGAAGTCATTATAGTTGAAAATCATTTGCAAGGGATTTTTTTTTCACTTTGCAAGAATTCCTGTGTCTGCACAATGATGAGGAAATCAGAGCCGACTGCAGCTAATGAAAGGAGTCACCTGCCATCAAATCATTTCAAAAGCAGAATTATAAAAATCCTGTCCAAAATGCCTAAAGACAAAATTATACTGAATAGCAAATGTAAACACATTTCCTATGCTTGATGCAATGTGGGGCGAGGCCCCCAAAGTAAAACTGCCACTACCTGGAGACTTTCAAGATTGTAAAAGCCTCTATTATGGACTAATGTACCTCCTTCCACTTCCACATGCGAGGAAGACAAAGCTGTATTCCCCCCCAAAATCACCACTCTTCATTGGGGATCCACTGCCACCTCCAGCTTTTTTTTTTTTTTTTTTCACAGATTACCTTTACAGAGCAGGGGGAAGATTAGAAGAGTGCATAAAACCCGACCCTAAAGAACACAGATGTGAGCGAAAAACCTCTGGTCCATGGCACTGGGGGTACTTTCATGTTGGCTTGTAATAATCATACCTATTTATAGTTTTATTATTTATAAAAAGGAAATTATGCTGAATGTGCTTTGTGGGAATTACAGTATATTACTATTGCTACCATAGTTTATTATTTTCACAGCTAGCTGGCTTAAACCCAACCTAAACAAATATTTTAAAAGAATTCCCACTAACATTATCACATTTTTTCCATTCTAGTCCTAATGAATAAAGATCTTCTATTCTTCGAGTCCTCTGATGTCCCTAATCTTCTGCAATTCAAAATTATATGGTGTATCATGAAATACTGCTTGTTGCAAAACAATGACTAAGAAAATAACTAACAACTAGTGGGGGTTAAGCAGTGTATGAAAGGATGGCATTTGAGACCCACAGTGGCTGTCACCTCCAAATATCCCCCAGGCCTTGTCTATTACTGCAGTTAGGATAATGATTTTATCACTTGCACAATGTGGCAGACATGCATTCCACTACTTCTCCAACATGTCAACCTGACACGGTCTCTACAACCCAAAGAGTTTTATTAACAAGGTAAAAGCAAGGTGGATAAAACAGTGAGAAGCACAATCAACATAAAGTTAAAGGAAGCATTATTTCCAGAGCTCACATTACAATCTCCAACCACCAAATTATTTTTTAAATAGGAGGCACCAAGTTCATTCAAACATGCCCCCCCAAACTCTTGCCATCCAACACTCCTAACTACCAATTAATTCAACCGTCCTTTTACCTAGTAGTGAAATGAGTATGGACACCCAGATACAAAGTTCTTTGCAAAGTAAAAGTATGTAGATGGAAATTAAAATAAGGCTGATTTAATTCTAAAGATAGTATTACTAACACTAATAGATGCTGTTAGTGAGTTTTTACACAAAGAAATTTAAAAAAGAGAAATGAAGGTTCTGTTATCCAAACGGTATGTAGATGATGAAAATGGTAGCAAGTGGTAGCAGAGTCCAGGGTTCAAGTAAGTCAATGTGGATGTTTGCTGTTATGGATTTGGGGAGCTGAGGATCTTCTCCAGCAGAGTCAGACCAAGAGGTCCCTCTTGGTCTCTGTGGCTCTGAAGAAGACACAGGATTTTGGGTTGAAGGGTTAGTTCTAGCTCTAGGGATAGAATCACTCAACAGATCTTTATGAAATGCTTACTGCATGCAGGTCAATGTGGTTGAGATCAGAAGTGTAACGATCAAGACGCAGACTTTGTCTTCACGGAGTTTGCAATACAGTAGGGGAGACAAGCAAAGGGAAAGGCACCAGCAGACATGTGTTTGTTGGGTGTCAAACAAGAGACTCTTAGGAGTCTGCCTATTATGAGAAAACAACTAGATTCTGGATACAAGTACTTATTGACATATTGCTAGGCTCGCAGGAAGAAAGCTAACTTGCTAAGAGGACCCCTAAAGACTCCCCACGAAAAGAAGGAAAAACAAAATAATAAGGTGTTCATCAGAATGAACAGTCTGTAAACGTGAAGCAAGAGTTGGTGGGTGGGAAAAAAAGACCATCAGCATTTCACCACGAGAGTCTCTGGTGGTGAGGGGGAGCCAAGGTCTGAGGTTCCCATGGAAAGAGCCTCAAAGTTCCGCTGTGTGTGCACTGTCCTTACGCTAGTCAGCCATCTTGAAGCCTCTCTTTCATTATAAAAGTGGGCAAGAGAACACCTCTGAACAGATCAGCAGAAATCACTGCTGGAAAAAATCTGATGACCCATGTTTTATTAAAAAGCACATTTTTTCTTGGCCCTCCCTGGTGGCGCAGCGGGTTAAAGCACTGCACTAAGAAGCTAAAGCCACTTCCGCATGAGTTCGATTCCCGCCTGCCCCGGAGGAGATCCACATGGCGTGGCAGACCTCTCCTGACCCGCCCACTGCTCCCCTCAGCAGTGTACTTCCTAGATCTGCCTGTTCTGCTTTCTGCTCTGTCTCTGGTGAATCCTCTCACCCTCCGCATCTCTGGCCTGTACCCCAGTTCTGTACGAATAAATAAATAAATATATTTAAAAAAAAAAAAGCACATTTTTTCTTAAATTCATAATATTAATTGTGCACTTAGAGAAGGAAGAGCAGGGAATAAATGCATAGCATATCTACTGAGGGTTGAACTGGAATCTGAGGATTTCAATTGGTTAGATTTTACTAGAAATCTCATGGACACCTAGGCTCAAATTGGACTAAACTTTGCCCAATTACATGTAGTTGACCTTGAATAACATGGGTCTGAATTGCACACATCCACTTATAAGTGGTTTTATATATATATATATATATTAAGATTTATTTATTTGTACATACAGAACTGGGGTACAGGCCAGAGGCTCAGGGGTGGTGAGAGGCTTCACCAGAGACAGAGTGGGGAGCAGAACAGGCAGATCCACGAAGTACACTGCTGAGGGGAGCCGTGGGCAGGTCAGAAGAGGTCTGCCACACCATGTGGTCACCTCCAGGGCAGGCCGGAATCGAACTCATGCGGAAGTGGCCCCAGCTTCTCAGTACTGTGCTTTAACCCGCTGCGCCACCAGGCAGGGCCAGTGGATATATTTTTATCTCTGTGTTCCACATTCATAGGACCACCCTCTGCAGAGGTTGGTACCTGAGCACACAGAGGCCAACTAAAGGGACTGGAGCATCAGTGGATTTTGGTATGAAGAAGGGATGCTGAAAGCAATACCTCCTGGGTACCAGGTTTTGCAGGGTTCAAAATTTATATTCATATTTTCATTGTTTAGCTGTCAGCCTCCCTAGTCCCTGAGTGTTCAAGGGTCAACTATGTTATTGACTTTAAATCTGTAATTTGTGCTAAGAGCTTGGTATAAGCAATATTACTATCAGGACTATTCTAGAACTGTCATCCTTGTGCAGTCAGCTCCTGTTTGCAATCTGCAACTCACCAACAACCTCAACATACTCATACCCCCGAAATACAAGGGCAAGATGATGAGACTGGTCTGAATGGAATGAATGGGATGGCTGGGTTACTCTTTGTGCCAGAACCCTTCCCTGGCCTGCTTCTTTTCTACCAAATAAGGTGTGTAACATTGGTTGTCTCATTACACAGGCTGCCAGGCACAGGCAGGCCCAGGTTTGCTTTTCCTTTCTGGCAGCCACCATCAATAAGAGCTACAAAAAAGAGGACATGGAGGTGACTGGAGATCTGGGTAAAGCCACAAGCTAAACAAGCCAGGAAGCCAACTTCTAACTCCTATTCCGAGGCTCCACTGACATACCGGAAGCTCAGGATCTCTGCTGTATATGCTGGAGTCAAGGTCCCACTGTGTGCTTGTCCACCTCTTTTCTGGCAGTCACTTTGTCATTCCCAGTAACGATGAACTTATATTCTGAAAGTGGAGCTGGAGACTTCCCTCTGTCTGCCTCTCCTGTAAAAAACCTGCATGGCAGCTTGGCCACACAATGTGTATCATAGGAGAGCTGCAGTCCCAAGTTCCCCATGGGGCAGTTTCCTGTGATTTTTTGCTTGATGTGTTCAATCCTCATTACAGGTTATTCGAAGACTAACACTTAATTCGTTCTGGAGGCACTGACAGAAATGAAACATTACCAACAATGCTGCCAGACATTTTATGGTTAAAATCTTGATTCCTTTAGATAGGTCCTCATAAAGGAATTCTTTCAGTTACAAAACAGCAGCAAAATCCTTAGCAAAGACAATTGCATAAGCACATTTTCATACCAACCAGATAGGTAGATAGGCAGACAGACAGACAGCTAGATAGACAGACAGATAGATAATAGATATAAGATATAGATTAAAAAGTATAGATAAAAGGTATAGGTAGATATGCATATAGATAGAAGCAGGCATGAATAGTTTTTTTTTTGTTTGTTTTGTTTTGTTTTTCCCTAATGAGTATCTGGCTGGATCCCTTGTTGATACACATGATAGCAAAGTAGTAAATGAGGTGGTTTGAAGGCTTATGCCTCTGTGGTAAGAGTTGGTAGGAGCATGTTTTAGTCTGGGGTCCAGTAGATCAAACAGCAGGAAAGTCTCACAAATGAATCTTGATGTTTTAATCCAGCAAACAAATTCACAGCAATGACCAGCTACAGTGGGAACCTGTTGGCTAAGCTATCTGTGGTTAGATGACATGCTTGGGAGCCAAGGAGATGCGCAGAAAGGGCAGCACATTCAAGAGAAAATGTGAATTGATACTGAAAATGTGATATAGAATAAAAGAGGTTATAGTTGTATCCTTCCCATTAGAGTTGTATTGAACACAAATTGTTTCTGGATTTGCAAGCTCCTTGGTGAGTTAAAGTGCAAAAGTTTCTATGAGGAGAAAAGATGATTTCTGAAACATTTCAAGTGTAATACAATGGTTATAAATTTATATATGAAACTCAGAAAAGCCTATTGCTTTCATGCCATGTGATCAGTTTTGTTATATGTGGTTACATATTCTTCTCTTATTCTACCTACTTATTTTCTTTCATTTGCATATTCTTTAGTTTGTATCAAGTACAAGCAATAGAGGAGGTTAACAAAAACATTTAGCTCCCTCTCCTGATTCTCCTGCTCATGGAACAAACGAAGTGCACAGTGTTAACAGTGAGTTCCTCACCCGGGTCTTGACAATGTGGAGAGGAGTTTGAACTAGGGCAGACATTAAGTGAGGAGCTTACTCTTCAGCTTCCTTTACTCAAAACAACTAAACTTAACAGCTGACCCACTGTGACTTCATAACACGTCAAGCTTTCAGGGAGGAAGAAGCACATGGGGATACGAAGGTTGCCAGAAGATCATTTGCCCTTGTCCATGTTATTACGGCTGCTGAAACCAAATCAGAAACAGCAGCATATTTGGGCAGAAGGACCTTTGTTTTTAATCATAATTTTTTTCTTCCTTCCTTTTTCTTTTTTTGTTCTTTAGAGAACACCTTTGTAGGTATGGTTGGTTTTAAAATTCTGATCAGAACTGGCTGTGGGGAAAAAAAGCTGGGGAAATAATGGAGGCTCCTGTACTTATGTGACACATTCACAAACCCTATGAATTTTTAATGAAGGAACAATGTCCACAATTAGATTTGAAATGAGGTTTTCTTTGTAGGCGCTCTTATGGTAAGTGGAGTGTGAGTGGATTTTACTTTATATTCAGTAAATGATACCAAGTGCAAAAAACACCGATTTAATAGAAAATAAAAGCAAATTGTTGATTGTTCACAGTTCTTTTTCCTTCTCTTAGAATTACTGAGTGCAGCAGTTCAAAAACCTGTACATTTTATTTAAATGCCACATATGTGCCTAGGGACTCTATGTTACACAAAATCTTTTTCAAACAGCTGTGACCTAAAGCTGTCCTTTTGTGTTATCGGGAGAAGTTTTGACCTGTTTAATTTGTGTTAAACTGTAAAAACAATTCCCAAGTGTAGAACTTTGGGAGAACAGTGATGAATTTCTCTGTTTGCAAATAACTCATCAAAACTGAATAGAAGAGAAGGAAATGGGAAATGGAGGGGGACACGGCTATATCATTTCATTTTGAGACGACAATTTTAACTCTGGTTTTGATGCCGCTTAGGTGTCTAGTAGAACAGAAACATAGGAAAACAGCTCCTCAGCCCTCATGGCTGGCCTAGGGGCCCTTTCCAAACCCTGCATCTGGTAACCTCAGCACTCTCATTTCCTGCAGCTCCTTCCCCGGGAGCTCCTGACGCAGGAAGCGTGCTCCCTTTCAGTCACTTTGCACTTGTAGTTCTTCCAAACACCTATGCAACCACCCGCTCTTCCCGAGTCCCTCCCTATTGAAATATCACCTCTGCACAGAGGCCTTCCCTGACCTCATTCTTAAATAGCACCTTCAGTTATCTCGTGTCTTCTACCAGCTTCACTTTTCTCCACAGAATTTTCCCAGCCTGAGGTTATACTACACAGCTAGTTCTTTGATAAGCTGGTCTTCCATAAGAACAGACTGACTTGCACGAAATTGTGTTTTCCTGCTCTGTCACCATCAGCCAGTTATGTGACATACACACACACATGCGCACACACACATGTCCTTCTTCCCATACATACATTCACTGAATATCATGAATATGTACATATAAACACATGTACACTGTATATACTACAGCAATCTTTTCTTCTCATTTTCTATATCTGTATCTGTCACACACTAATTGTATTTAATTTTCTTTCTATTGAAGGTCTTAGGCACTAGGGATTGGTTTGTCTTGATATAGCAGATGGCAGTACCTATTTAGAGCATGCCAGTTTGGGGGTTCTGGGTTGCCTCTCTCCCTGCCCTGAAACACTCTCCCTATTAGGAACTTCAAGTAACAGATTTACCAATGGCATTCTTCTACTCATCTGCTGATTTCATCATACTAGAATGATAATAATGAAGCATACACTCAAAAATGTGTACCTACACATTTGCTGAATGACTCAAGTAAACAGATGAAGTTCACTGTATCTTCAGGAATGAAACAAAATCATGATCACCAGTTATGGTTTCCCTAGATGATGACATTTTGAAGATGTATATGTAATTTGGAGCTCATCTTTGCTCTGAAATTAATGTGCAGACTGTATGTGGTTATTATTGACTTACACTTTGATCCTCCAGGCAGGGAGTAGCCCTTCTTTATTTGCCAGATACAAATAATTAGTATTATTAACCAAATACTGATAAACTATCAATAAAACATATACACATTTGGCCCTTCCTGGTTGTGCAAAGGGTTTGGATGCAACACTGCAAGCGAGCAGCAGCTGCTTCAGTTAAGTTCAATCCCCAGACCTGGAGGTGATAGGATGTGATCCACGTAGGGTGCGGCAGACCCCTCCTGACTCTCCTGCTGATCCCCTCAGCAGTGTACTTTGTTGATCTGCCAGTTCTGCTCCCCACTCTGTCTCTGGTGAAGCCTCTTACTACCATTGCACCTCTGGCCTGTATCCCAGTTCTGTAAGTATAAGTAAATAAATATTTTTAAAAAAAGTTTATTCTCTCTAAATATAAGGAAATAATAAATTCTACCAATAATTTATGAAATGATAGTGAACTCTAAGAGTAACAAAGACACATTTCCACAATTCAAAGCATTTGGTGCATTTTTTCCCAATACATTAGAACACAGTTGTTCTCTCTTCGTTCCAAGAAAATACAGCTTTTGTTGCTACATGGCCCACTGGTCAGCTGCTGGAATACAGCCAAGCAGGAGGAAGCCTGGGCCTGATAAAACGGCAGCCCTAGAAGCTGCTCCTGGGAAGCTGCCCTTTGCCTACCCTCACAGTAAGCTCAGAGGAATGTGCTGCGTGGTTACTTGCACCTTGCAAGGAGGAAAGCCCGGAGTGTTCATTACCATAGGGCAGACCAGAAAGATTTAAAGGAATTCACAGGAATGACAAAGGAAGCTTCTGGAACAAATTGGAGGATGCTTCAGCTCCATTAGGTGCTGTCTTTGGCAGAAGCGACTTTCCTGGGAATCAACAGACAGGGAAGCTTGTCTCTCTGAAGGGAAAATTGCCACGAGGCTTCCCATTCTCCGTGGCCGTCTTCACACGGTCAAATCTGTGTCTTTCCTTGAAATACAGAGCTCTTTTCAAACATGTCATCCTGCTGGCAGCCACGTACTCAGAAGATTCCAGAAAGGCCTTACAGCTGTACTCATATGCTTTGAAAATACACTTTTCAAATGAATGTAGAGATGACGAATTTACGTCAGAGAAGACAGGCTGGCCCCTCAGCTTGCCCTCCCTATTGACAGTGTCCCTCCAGCTCCAATCTGCCAGCGCAGCTCTCCCTAGGATCCCCTAGGCAGCTCGCCTCTTAGAGTACCATCAAGGTTGCCTCCTCTGTAAAACCTGACAGAAGCCAGTTCTCATTGACTGCTTGCTCCCTCCAGTGCTAGAGCTCCTTGAAGGTGCTATGTCAGGGGATTTCCTGTGAGACATGGACCATTCTTTTAATTTTTAATAGTTATGTTTACTTTGAGTCGTGTAAAGTTGATATTTTTTGTGGATTTAAAAAATGGCCAAATACCGGTAGTTTCATATAGTTCAACCTCATATATGTCAGGAAAAATGTATTTGAAGAAAACCATACAATTTCATGTATATTATTTCTTAGGATGAAGCTAAAATAGATAATTTATTGAGTTGTGTATAAATAAATAGCAAATAAATGTTCTGAGTATAAATGTGGCAAAACTGTGATTCTGGTATCTCCCAACACGCTGCAGACCAACTGCATTTTGATAACCAGTGTTCTGTATGTCCCTTGGGTCATTTAACACACCCCACATTTTTGTGTGGTTAATTTTTGTGTGTATCTATGTTTTTATGTTTCCCCCCATCTAGTTCCCCAGATATTTAAAGGCAAGGGAAAACTGAATCACCAACCTCTTAACACACAGCAGACAGAGCATGAAAGGGATTTTCTGATCATTTATATGGGTGATATCTCACCAGGAAACACCACTCATTTTCCTTTTTGGTTATTCTAATGTAGGATGTCTAAGATTTGTAGCAATTTCAAACGCAGAACTCTTTTGTAGCACTACACGTTGGAACTACTAAGAGGTAGGAAGAAGCAGTATGGCCTGCTGGGTAGAACATGCATGGCTTAACCATGTGGACTTCTGCTACTGGAAGCATAATGTGCGCTGATTCCTTTACTTCCTAATCCTAGCAGACAATACCATACTCCGGTGGGAGAGATGAGTGTGTGGGAAGGCAGTTTCTCCTAAAATAATGTCTTAGTACCTGTCTTCTCTGCCAAGCCACTGACTACTTGCAGCCAGCATCACACTTCATTAAATACTATCTTTTACAAAATGATACCTTGTTTTTTGAAATGTGTTGAGGGATAAATAAAATAAGCAAAAGTGGAGGTTTCCTGACTCTGGCTAGTAGGATTGGGTCCGAGGCACATGCAGGCACCCAAGTATCTTGGGTCATGCAAGTCAGGCTCTGGAATGCAACCAAACTATGTGACAAACTTTCTACCAATCAGAACTACAGGGACTGAAAACTTGAATTGCGTAACAGTCTTAGCCCTGCCCTTCTGTATAAGCATACTTCCCACACTGCCCTGGGGCATCCAGTTCAAGTGCTGCTGGGATCTATACCCTGCCCCCCACCCCAAACATTTACTGTAACATGCACTTTGTCACACTTCTGCTGTAATGCTGCAACATAAAGCAAGAACTGGAATGCTGCTGCTAAGTCCAGAGCATGCTGTGACACATGAATTTAACTCATAGAATTACCTGCTATAATTCTACCAGAGGCTGGTAGCACAGTGAACAGGAGATAATTATGAATCACATGCTTCAAACATTAATACTACTCACATCACTTATACCTTT
>NW_004567111.1:36213793-36229355 GCF_000260355.1 Condylura cristata
AAAAAAAAATTCTGCCAACTAGCCAATCTTTATTGTCATTCATAAAATGATGTATCTCCATAATACCAAGGAGGTCAGTCACTAGATATTGCAACCAATAATAATAAAGGAAAAAAATTATTGTATCAGTGTGTGGGGAGATATTATTTCCATCTGGGGTGTCAGGAAGCACCTCAGAGAAGAAAAATATGGGTTGAGTCATAAAGACTAAAAAAATACCTCAATAGGAAGAAAGAAGAAAAGTGGACAGGCAGCTCAAAACAGGACCAGCAAAATCAAGAGTGCTGGAGGCTGTGGAAAGGACCAAGCTGCCTCTTTCCTCACTACTTTACAATTAATTGAAGTTATTAAGATCATACTGGTCTCTGTGTCTACACAACGACAATGGTTGTTTTATTCTCTAAAATATTGCTTTGAGGAAAATGTCAAAGGGTTTAAATTCATGCTTCCTAAGTAAAATGTTTTCCTACAATAAAGATGTTAATTTATCAACTGGAGAACTAAAGTGAGCTTCTTTGTAAAAGACAGACTGAAAAGATTAGCAAAATCTTGACAGTATGTAAAACGTGCATTTACTTACCAACTCCTGAAATACCCAACACTAAATTTTACTGCTCAAAGCAAGCAGAAAATAGATCATTTTAGTAGAAAGAAGATAAAGCACACTTTTGTACCACAGAAACTAATTTCAGAATTCTCTAAGAGACAAAAAATAATATATGTATCTTAAGAGTTTTAAATAAAGCCATGGAAAGCCAGATTTATAGTGGTTTAATTAAAGCATATTAGGGAATGGTAGAAGTCTGTTCACAATCTTTAGGACAGGGCAGAATAGCCTAATAGCCTTATTATTGAGCAGCTGCAAAAAAAGTCAATGACATGAAAATGACAGGACTCTTCTAAAAAAGTTACTATAACTAGATCATAATAGTGAGGACAGAGAAGATTAATTCTAATCAGAGCCACACCATGACTTATGAAAAACATTTTTAAAATTTAGAGGAAAGATGAACATAATTATAGTTCCTTCCTCTAGCATAAAAGAAATTCAAAAAAATAAAATTTTGGCTATATGACTATATCATCATAACCCTAGTGAAAGAAAAAGGAATGCCACTAAAGAAATGACTACATCTATAAAAACTTCTCTGTTGAATTCTGACTCTATGAGGATAAGAGATAAATAGAAATAATGGCACAAAAGAAAAGACAATTTTAAAAAGATGGGAAAGATTCCTAGAAGAATTTGGGAGAAGACTGAATCCAGAATGATTGGAACTGATTTTTTTTTTTAAATAAAAGATAGTATATCACATATATTTAAAATGCCTAAAGAGAAGAAGTAAGGAAAAGATGGAAATATTTGAGGGAAGGCCATTAATAAAAGACACCCAAGATAACTGAACTGTTCAACTCTCATTTTGTGGAGTCTCCTTCTGTGAGCAAAACAACCCACAAATTGGAAGAGGTATAATAAACAAGGCAAATGTGGAATTTCAGTACAAGGTGGTAGTGGGAGTGGGGGTGGGTAAGGCATAAAAAAGCTAGGACTGGATAGTCATAACAGGCAAGTGGAAGACCCAATCCTGAACCACCATGATACCTCACTAGGCTAAACGCTGCCCATTGCCCCTAGCAAATCTGAGTCCATATCGCGTTTGTAAGAATTAAGTCACCTGACCTTGAGGATGTCCTGAAATTTTGGAAACTAAGTGTAACAACTGCTAAATTCCAAAAAATTGATGTCAATTTGGGAAAGACAACTCACCAGCTTTATGATTTGGGGGAAAAGATAAAGGATGACCATCATCTTCACATGTTTGAAGAAAAATAAATATTAGAGCTAAACTTCACCAGAGACAGAGTGGGGAACAGAACAGGCAGAGCTACTGAAATGCACTACTGAGGGGAGCAGCAGGTGAATCAGGAGAGGTCTGCTGCACCATGTGAGTCAGCTCCCTAGCCTGAGATCAAACTCAGGCTGCTGGGGATAGCGTCATAGTGCTGAGACTTTACCCCTTGTGGCACCAAGAAGGCCCATTTGCATCTCTGGCTTATTGCTGTGCACACAGCTCCTAGCTAGCAAGATATGGGTGTTCACTGAAGGAGGAACATGCCAAAGATTTCTTGTGAAAATGTTCAAGTCACATTGCACCACTTTCAAACATGTGCAGATGTGGTCATCTGTAACCAACAAACCTGTAAGAAACCAGTATCAGAAGTAATCAAAACATACAGTTACAGTCAAGTTATGTTTTCAAGTATTTTTGCTTCAAGGAAACATTTTGGTTTTAAGAATTTTGATGTTATATGAGTCCATTCTTATGCAAAGTAAATAAAATAAAAATAAAGAATTAATGCCTAAAAGAGTGAAAGAGACACAAGTATGGCACTTGGGAAATGTAATTTAAACCCTGTTCTGTTTCTCATTTAGATTTAAGAAGCCTTCTTCACCTCAAATTCTGATAGGCCTGACATTTTCATATCATTTACATGTTAGTGATCAGACCTAACAACTAGGTGCAAAACCAAAAAAAAACCACTTTACTATCATTTGACTCCAGGTAAAAATGTAGAATTAATGAAAGCATATTTAATTAAAATACTAAAAATAACCTTAATCATCAGTTTTGATTAATGATCACTTAGCAAACTAAGGTTACAATAATATTTAGGGGAAAAAATAGTAGTTGAACATGTTGGCATAAGTGTCCTTTGATATAATTTACTGAAGTGTATGTATCACCCTGAGTCATTCTTGCCCAAGCTTTATAACCTCGATTTTCTGGGGCGCTACTTTATCATTTATTTTTTAAGCCTATATACTCCAAAGAAATGTTTCCGTCTTCTAAAAGTGCAGGCTCATATAACTTCAGTTTAATCATGAAAGAACAAAAAGCAAGTCCAAATTAAGTACATCCTACCAATAACTAATCAATATGCTTCAAAAACGCCATGGTGATGAAAGGCAAAGACTGAAAAACTGTTCCATTCACTTCTGATATTTCTGATGTATTCTTGATATCAGCAGGTAATACCTAGTACTGGATGTACAAATGTAAGCTGAAGAAATTGGAACCAGTGCATCCAGGGTATCACTGCATCCATGGTATCAGGTAGGATGCAAGCTTGATTTTATACTACTTTCAATAAAAAGATTCTCTATTAACTAGAACTTCCAGTTAAATGATTGAAAATTACTTTATACTAAACTAACTTTTCATTATCTCATTTCTTAGGAGGCTTTATGCCTTTCTAAACCAGTATCTATTGAAGCTCAGATTATTTGTCTTCTAACAGTTACTTCCATTGTCCAAACAGGAAAGCAGACAGAGAACAGAAGTAAAATAAAGAGGGGAGATGGGGAACAACTGAGCAAGGAGATGGAAACACTGCTCCTTTAAAATACTTTCATTAACCTGGGATTACTATGAGCTGCTCCAGGCTAGAAGTGAGCAGTCTTCTTCTGAACAGATTTTAATTTTTAAACCAGTGGAAGAGGTCAGAGGCAGCTTTCCCACCCAGAACCTGCCTGCACCCCGCTGCCCTGCAGGTCTGCCAGGAATGGTCACCGCTGGGTAAATGCCATCTGCAGGCAGCTACTAGCCCTGTGAGCTCTGATCCTCAGAACAGTTATAAAAATTGGATGAGATTTCACAGCAAGATGAGGGTTTTTGCTTTAGCTATTTCTTAGAGCGAGAAGACACAGCTCATAAAAATACATGTTTAACGTAGTGGCAGGTGGGCGGTGTCCGTAGTTGAAATAAAATTCTAATAAATAAAGATCAGCTTCACTACTTAATTAAAACTAGGCGGAGGCCTATATGTTAGTCCAAATGCGATGCTCATGAGACAAATGCTCAGACACGAGAATGACCTCCTGGGAAATTAAAATGCCTGGTTGCAGGGAGAACTGAACAGTGCCGGGACCCTGGAGCTTCCACACGTGAAGCTAAAACAAGCAAAGATAAACCGAGTCTGACTGATTCCCAAGCTCCTTGCCGACCCCAGATTAGCTGGGTATTAGTGCAGGCAGGCCTCAGCTGTCCATGAAAATGAGAACGCATTTTAAAAGCTGCGTTTGAATTTTAAAGGTACTCAACATTTCTGGTATTGTTTACTGACAAAGGTCAACACTGGAGTGTTTTATTTATGCAGGGCAGAACCTCCTCTGAAAGCACTAGGCTCTCCACAAGGCATTTGCTGAGAATGTGTTAAATGCATAGTTGCAGAGTCAAGGATATTATTTTGCAACCCAGTGGATGAATTATTAAAGGCCTCTGCTGTGCCCACCAGGGGAGACAGGAGGAGGTGGCGGCTGACCCTGCACTCTGAATGCAGAGGGACACAGACAGCCCAGCCCTTTGCCTGCACCTTCTCATGACAATGAGGCCAAACCCACGCTACCCTGTGCTTTTCTTCAATTCCCTTTGGACCAATCTAGAAAAAAAGGAAAATGGAAACATTCAAAGAAAACTCATAAAACTTCAGCTCCAAGCACAATGTCCTTGGTTCTTTGGAGGATAAGTATTTCATTGAGATTCGTGCCTGGTGTCATTTTCCATACTCTGGATCTGCAAAAGCATTCAGGTTAGCCCTCCCTTCTTGCAAATCAAGAGCTTAATAAACTGACTCCTTCCAATAAGATTTGTGTTAAAATCATTAAAACACCCATACAAGTTAATCTTTCATTAACTGAACCAGAAATAATACACAATACATCCCAACTTTATGACAGGGAGAGGGATCATTCACATAGTAAGCCAAGAATATCTGTTGTATAAATTAAACATCTTTTTAGGACGAAGTCCAGTGTTTTAAATAACTATGGAACAGCATGAAATTAATACCAGGTGAATTTGGGCAGCAATACAGGAAAAACTTTATCATGCAAAGAAAAGTCCTTCTTTAACAGGCAAATTCTTTAATAAGCTCAGAAAATATTTTCTATAAATATTTTCCATTGGAAAAATATTTTCTTTTACTTGTTCCCTTATTTTATTTTAACAAGCAACTTGATTTATAAATGTTAGGTTTATTTGCAACATCTTTAGCTGAGGCCTGTGACAAGAAAAAAAAAAAACAAAAACCTCTGACCTATTCTGATGTGGGAAGCACATAAATGACCGATGGCCCCACAGGCCTGGCAATATGGACCTAGTTATATATAACTTCCCGTTTACAAAAAACAAACAAACAAACAAACAAACAAAAAACACTAAAGTCTTCAGGAACTTTCTTCAGCAGACTATGGCTTTTTAATTGCACTTTTACTCAACATACTTTCAAAACCTTAGAATACTTACATTAAGAGAGCTATGCTGACATAACTTGGTGCAAGCCCATACATCTGTATCAGCTCACAGCGCACATCATCTATTATGCTCTGTGAAGGCGATGCAAGATGAGTCAGCCCTACCCACTGCTTCGCTGGCCCTGTATTGAGCAGCCCCCTCAGGTCTGTAGACACATCCTTAACTGGCCATGATGTACTGGGGCTACAGTCTAGTGGTGTGAATGAAGGGCTTTGGTAGCACAGAATAGAGCGAGGTTTCTGGAAAGAGACATGGGAATGGGGAGGGTGAGCTCTGCAGAGGAGATGACATTTGAGCTGGCTGTTTAAGGATGAATAAGATTGGCCCAGAGAGCATTCCTCATGGGGAAGAGTCCATCAGTCCATACACCAAGTTTTTAAACTCCAATTTTTAAAAGTATGTTACTTCATACTCTGTTGGAGATATTTTCCTTGTGGAAGCATCTTGGAAGAAAGAAATGACAACTGAAGGGCAAAGAGGTTCAAACCCTGCTGAAAAGATTTGTTGGTGATGTTTAAAGGGAGGAAAAATCAGTCTGGGTGGTTTCTTTCTCATTCACTGAGTGTTCTTCCCCTCACACTCTGGATGTTGAAGAGGTACATCCAATAAGAAAAAAGGAGAGGGCTTGAAGCACGTCTATGGAAATAGGAAGGCTGCTTCAAAAATGAAATAAAAATTGGACTTAACACTATTCTGTGAGTGAGAAGTGCTACTGTCTGAGAGAACTGCCACCATCCTCATCCTTAAAACTCAAGCTACATTAATCTTTTTTGGAAGGGGATCTTTTATGAAAAAATTTTGCAAAGTATTGTAACTTCAGAGAGATTGGAATTTTTTTTTTTCTCCACTGAGACTTCTTAGTGAGAAGGGAGAAGAGCAAGAACCCTGCTTTGCCTTCGGTAATCTAGGATCTAACGCCCAAGTGAAGACCGTTACTAGATGCAAGAGAGAACAGGAGAGGACTAGACTTTTCTTATCCATAGAGCCCAGAAGTTTAAGAGTTATAAACCTGTAGGAAATTTAAGGTGGCTAACACCTAAATATCCTAGATTACATTTTGTGTATTCACATTTTATAAAATGAAGATCATTCATTTGTATCAAGAATCACCGATGACACCTGCACACATGTTTAAGTGTGTGTAGCCATGACCGATAAAAAATAAATAGAGATGGAAATGAAGATAGCCATGTATCTGGATTGCAAACATTGCTTACTTTTCTCTTCTACATGTAGAGCTAAATTGTAGGAAAAATACATTTAGGAAGACTTGCCTTGGAGGTTGAACCCTATAATTTTTCTGCCTGTAAGGGAAGGTAGCTTCTAAAAGCTGAGTATTTGGCTTCTTGTATCCACATGTTCCCCAAACCCTCCTGGCTGTGCCTCGGGCTCAGGTCCCCAGGGTTCTAGCTTTCAGCTCTGGGACAAACTCACTGTAAGAACTTGGCTTGGTCACAGTCTTCTCAGACGACAACGAAAAGCCATGGTCTGCCGATGTTCTTCGATTTGGCAGCCCAATGCTGAGTTCCAAGGCAATGCTCTCATCCTCTGGATTTTATGTATTCACAATTTAGGCCACTGTAATAACTATGCCCCATCTAGTGTCAAAACAGGGAATACTGGTCCAGAGTGCCAGTGAGGAAGGTTCCTCTAGGCTGGCTTTGTTACGGGGCTCCTGGCCAGGTGGTCTTTGCCGCCAGCCTCAGCACTGCCCAGGTGGTCTTTGCCATGGGCCACTCACCAAATTTGGTGACTTAAAACAATTTTTGAGATTGTGCTGTTATGTGTGACATACAGCATTAGCACAACAGGGCTTTCACTGAGGTTGCTGCAATCATTTTTCCTGTTATTTTGAGTGGCAGCTCAAAACAGACATAAAAGAGCCTGAGGGATGGGGATGGGCTGACAGAGACACAGGGCAGCCCCAGATCTGAGAAGAGTCTGGGTGTGTCGGAGCAATTCAGTCCAATTCTGGCACCTCACTGAGATTTTCACTGCAAGATCGAAGGAGTTTGGCAGAGTTTTAACCTGTTTGCCCTTCCCTTGTCATTTCTTTCTTCCTAAATGCTTCCATAAGGAAAATGTCTCTGACAGGTTAACTAACAGTTAGCCACACAATCTTAGAAGTTCTCTGGTTCCCTACCACCCTGTCCTTCTTACTTAATGCCATCCACAAGGAAAGAAACCGAGGGAGGGTCCCATTAATACCTGGGGAATGCTTCTGTCATTTAAAGGAACTATCCTCCTACTGAAGTGTTTGACTCTCCTCTGTGTGTGTGTGTGTGTTGTCTTCTCTTCTCCATTAAGTGTCAGGGCAATTTAATTTAATTTTTATGTTGCTACATTAACATGGCTTCCCTTGGAAGCTGCCTCCCCCTCAGAACACAGGTCAGTGGGTAGAATACTTGTGGAGAGTCTCCTGTGTGCCAGACACTTGTCTTAATGATGTCTGGGCTGAGAAAGCATAATGAACCCACACTCAAAAATCTTCCATCATGCTGCCTGTCCCTCGCACAGCCTCATGACCTAGATTCCTCAGAGCGCATTTCATTTCTTGTGACCCAAGCCCTCAGCAGCAGAGATTCCCCGCCCTCCCGCCAACCCTCCTGCTGGTGGAGCCTATCCCGGAGCTCCTGTCCTTGAGGATGTGCAAGTGCTGATGGCTGAAGGCTCCGGCAGCTCATCGGCATGTTACCGTTCTCTGATCTCTTCTAATGGGCTGTTTGTCTGTGACCTTCATCATGAGTCTGTCCCCTGCCATTACATTCCGGTCAGTAATTTGCGAATCGCCACTTACTAACCCCAGGCAACTTGTGCCAGCCCCCGACTGTGCCTGGCCATTGTAATCTGCCTCTACTGTACATTCCAAAATCAACTTGGCTCTATGCGTCCCAAATTGTCCTTGACCCTCACAGCGCACAACCCTGGTACCAGTGATCTCTGTGATCACCCCAGGGCAACATACCCTTTGACTCAGTTTAGTTGGTGGTTTCTCCTCAGTTCCAGGTCTGGTGGCTGTGATAATCAGGTACAGCTACTACCTGACAACAGCAAGTTGTCACTCCGACAGATAAAGGGCAAATGCAATTTGCCTTAGGGTCAAGAGAACATAGCAGTCTCTGATAAGTACTAATGACATACATCGAGAATACTTCTTGAAATATCTAAAACATCACCTGATGAGCATGAGACTGGGAACATTACAAAAAGGTATCTTTTTAAAGGAAAATTGAAGTCTTCAGAGACAGAAGTATGATAAGCTCCTTCAGGACAGAAAATCTGTATGGTGTATCTATATTTCTCTAGGGCCTGGCATATATTAGGGCTGATAAATACTTGTTGGGAAAGTATGTCACAGACATTTTGTGGAGGATTAGCTAATGTCCACGAGGTCTAGATTAGGCAGGGTTTCTGTAGATGCTCAGGTGAGACTATCAAATTGGTGGACCCCTAAATCTACCTGCTATGGTGTCCTTGAGGTGCTATCCCCTAGGTATGGACCCCTATCAGGCACTCTGCAGGATATTATAGGGTCCAACAGAGATGCCCCTCCTCCTGGGATCTTCTGGCCCTTTGGGTTTGGCTGAGGATGTGGAAACTCTTCTGGAGAGCTAATCACTCATAGACAAAAACAGGAATCTGGATTTGGCCAAGCATCTCTGATTTCTCAAAGACACATGAGCACATAACAGCCTCTAATGGAGCCCACCAACGCTGCTGTGACAGTTGCATGACAATGAGCCAAGAATGTAGTGCTCTTGGATTACTAGAAGCTCATGTTTCGAGACAGTCTTCCTTCCTTCCTCTCTCCCTTCCTCCCTCCCTCCCTTTCTTTCTTCCTCACTCCCTCCTTCCGACTCCCTTCTTTCCTTCTTGATTTTTTTTTAACAATTGAAGCTATCAGAAATGTAGGGAACAATGTATTTAAGTCAATCAAACACTCATAACTTTGCAAGTATATTAAAATATTTGTGCTCCATTCATTAAGGGTATATAACAATCAATGTTTTGATTGAGCAAAAAAGCATACACACATATAGAAATGTTTAGTCCCAGCTGTGACTCCTGATAGTCACCTTCAGAGATAAATTCCCACCTTGGGTGTTTCAATTAAGACAATAATATTTATTGAAAGCTAAACCATAAATGTATAGTGACTTGAAACATTATTGGACAAAAGTAATTTACACCAGAGCTGGTACACTGCATTTTAGCTCTGCTTTGATTTTATCAGCATTTGTCAATTAATCAACTCGAACCTTGTAAAACATGTTCTCTTATTAGTGGAAACAAGTAATTGCTTGCACACTTTGAAGGAAAGGTCGTTTAATAATTTGCTAATTGTACAAAGATAGCTATAAACATAGAGGGAAAAAAGGTAAATTCTCATTACCCCTTTGCCTAAACAGGACTCTGTTTAAATGTAACCTTGTTAACTTAGGTCAATGGCTTTACTTTTCTAGTTTTTCACTAAATAGCAGAAAAGATAAAGACAGAAAGAAATCAGTCTAGCTTCCATTTTAAAAAATTGATGAGCATTTTTGTTGTCATCTTTGCCCTTTCGGGGTTGATAATTTTGCCACTATGGTTATAGACAAGTCAAGAAATTTTCTTGGCAGAAAAGAGAAAGAAGACAAGGCAAAAAAGAGCAGAAAATAGAACTGAGTAAGAGTCAAGCAACGGCCATGTTCCATTTTTTTTTGATTTGCTTCAGCTCATCCTTCATTCTGCTAGATCAGTGTCAGATCCCTATTTTTTGAGGGCCACTTCATTTTCAGTTCAGTAAGGGAGAGGCTGCACTTTCTTCTCTCTCTGGGCAATGCACACGGCAGCACAGCAGCCAAATCTCCTTGCAACCACAAAATCACTTAAACTACAGGCAGCGTGACCACCACCCAGCGCTCCACAGTCCTCCACAGGTCTCCGGGAAGTTTAACATACTTCGGAGAGCAACAGGTCACATACCTCGGAGAGTAACTTCTACACTGGGGCCTGCTGGGCTGAATCGAGAAATCCGCACCATCTTAGTCGTGTAAGTGGAGCTGCAGGCGTGGCCTTTGTAAGAGGAAGAGTTGTGCGTGGCGTGTCCAGAGGCAGTGCTTGTTGGACGGAGGTGTCTCACCAAATCCAAATGGGGCCGGCTGCCTTGCGGCAGAGCTCCTTTTATAAGAATTAGGAGGCCCAGGTTGCTCCCTGCCTGCTCAAACTGGCTTATCAAATCCATTCCATTCCAGTCCATTTTCTGGTTCTAAATAAGTCATTATTTGGGGCACATTTCCCTAAGCAGATGCAAACACTTTTCCGGTGTGAGACTCCCTTGGGCAAATTAGGTTTCTTGGAAAAGGGTCAAGGAGCAATGAAGCAAAATACCTACTGAGAACCGAACATGCTGTTTCAGGGGACACTTCACTCATTCAGGACACAAGTCAAGTTTGAAACACTGCTTGGGCAGTAATACTGCATCTGACAGAGCCAGTTTTGGGGAGCCAAGGCTTGTTACCTACAGCTTCTTCATATGGTCACAAAAATAGGTATTTATTTATTCCAGCTTTATTAAGCCATAATTGACAGATGAAATTATGTAAAGATGTATGAGATGTGATGATTTGATTTACTAAATGATTATAAATTAGTCAACACATCTACCATGTCACAGTTATCTTTGTGTGTATTTTCCCGTGAGGGGTGTGAAAGGCTTATTTTTTTGCGATAAAAATGATAGTCATAAACAGTGGGAAATTGGCTCATATTTCTAACCCAAAACTGCTAATCATTTTTTAATTTCATAAAATTATAGTAAAAGAACTTTTACAAGGGAAAGTTTACTATATCATTGCTGTCTTCTGCTCTCTTCCTCTTATCTGTCAAAGGTGGAATGGCTGCGAAACAGGTTCTCCGTATTGTATTTTTTTTCTTTGAGTCAGGGAGGAAAGTCTTTTATGTTCTTTTAATGTTTGCTTTTATTAACTTCAGCTTCAGTTAGCTCACTCCCATAGATCAAGATTCTTTGCAAAGCAGAAGAGACAAGAGGCAAATGCAAATGTGGGAAGGGACTCTGCTTGGGAGCATAATAGCCGCTCTCTGGTAGGAGTTATTTCTATCTGAAACATATACCATGTTAAGAAACCACTGGGAAAAACGAATGGATGTGGATGGCAGGTTTTCATTTGCTTCCTTGACATCTCAGAATACTGTAAATAAGTTTGTGTGTTTCAATTGAAATGGTTCCATTATCTTAGAGGTCTTAATCATTTGTAATTGCAGTTTCTGAAGTGTTCAAAGCTTGTGCTTAAGGAACATTATTGGCATTCAACATAGCCATACTACATTAAGCAGATTTACAACCTTGTTCATGGTTATCCTCGATCATCTTTATTTAAACGTGAGTTTAGACTGATGAGTTGGCTTAGCACCCTCCTATGTTGCAGCCTGTTCCTCAGACTCTACCAAAACATCTGGCTCTGCTGGGTATCTTCAGACTTACACAAAGGAAACTGAAATTGGCAAGGTGAAGGGGGAGGGGTGGCAGGTGGCAGTCAATGAAGACAATAATTTAAAAGAGCAGCCTGTTTTGAAGTGTACCTGGGAATTTGGTTTCTTTGGGGTCTGATGAGGCTAACAGATCAGGAGGTGATTGCCACTGAAGACAGTTAGGATGCCCAAAAGGGAGGGGCCCTGTCAAGCCACACAGGCCACATGGCAGAGAGGTGGGCAAAAGTTTTTACCTTTTTGGTTTACTCAGGAGAGGCAAAGTAAAGAAGCTGGGTAAGAAGACCTAGAATTGGACAGCTTGATTTCAGAGGGTTTTGAGGGATAGTGATAGTTCCAGAAGGGTGATTCAGAACATGGGGATAGTGTTCCAGAATTCAGAAACCTGCTAATAGGTGGCCTGGGGGCAGAGATCCTGGTATGGCTGATTTGCATATCAACAGCTGTTCCTAGGCAAATTGTTATCTCTGGGTATTAGTTAACCCTGGAAAGGACAGTGACTCCCCAGGGTCTCAAAGGCCCCAAAGGTGTCAAGTTTCATAGCAACAACACAGTTAAGCCTATCCGAAAGAAGCATAAGCAGAACATCTCAACCTTTACCATAAATAAAATTTTGTTAAACTAGAGACTCTAGATTCATTAGATCAGGTGGGGTTTGAGGCTGCATCTTAAAAATGTTTCCCCAAGATGCTTGGACCCCACTTCGAGGAGTCAGGTTTGAGTATATAGCCAAGGCATTGGAGAAAAAGGAGTAAATGAAACAGACCAAATTCCTCATGCACTGACTGTAACAGGGTGGTCCCTAGGAAAAAGGGAGGTTCTAGGTTCCCTGCCCCACCCAGAAGGAGGGTGGAGCTGAGCAGAGAAAAAGGAGAGAAGAAAGGGAGAAGAGAAGAGAAGGAAGTTGGATGGAGAACAAGGAGGAGACCTAAGGAAGCCACATGGAGTAGCAAGAATGTGAGGAAGAAGCGGTGCTTGTTTCCTGACCCTGGACTGGTTAAGGCAGATGTGGGTGAGATACCTGTAGGGAGGTGACTATGGCAGTGTTTATATTGATTTTGATTTTGCTCTTTTCCTCCCAGATTTGTCTGGTCATTTCTGACCCTTTTCCATGGGTCCCGGCCAGAAGGTGCTTTAGTCTTGTGGTGGGCTTTCAGGCCTTGCTTCAGGCCAATCCCTTTTGGGTGGACTTTTGCCCACGAGGGGATGGGTCACTTCAGGTGTTTGATTTGGAAGTTATATTCTTTGTGTTCCGTATTGTATATTCACTGTATTAAAGTCCATTTTCATTAAATTTTTATATGTTTGTCTTGTTGCAGCTGATGGCAGAACCCACTTAGTGCAGGCAGGTTTTTGGAGTTTCAGGGGTGTCCCTCTCTCCCCCTGTCATATAACAGATTTTGTCCTGTAACAGATTTGGGGTGCCCTATAACATGACCACTACAGTAATATCAAAACCAAATGAGCAAAATATATATTATGTCCAATAGGGATAAATGTTATGGAAAAAAGGCTGGGGGAGGGGATGGTGTTAGCAATTATAAATGCATAGATGTGAAGGAGGTCATCCCACTCCATAGTTATTTTTCCCTTTTGAGAAGTATGTTAATGCCCACTCATATCAGAAGTTAAATATCTGTCTTATTCTTCCTAATGGTTCCAGAAAATTGCACTGCTTGCATATATCATATTGATGGACATTTTGTTATTTTCATCAATGGAATGCTCTAGGTTAATCCTGTTAGGTTTTGTGAGATGATCATTTGAGTGGTTTTAAAGAGAGGGACAATGGAATGAAGTCTAGTTAATTAGAAATGAACGTCAGTTAGGCGGTGGGAAGCTTTTCCTGGGCCACTCTACTTGCAGGACCACGCAGTATCAGTGCCTGTTTTGAGAAAGTTGCTTTTGTATGACTGGTCTGAACTCATGAGAGTTTTTCCTTTTTCCCTGCCACACCTTAGGCTGTGGAGGCATCCACCTGGTGCATTGTGAAGTCTGGGTGCTTCTCTATGGGGGGGGGGCAGAGGTCACATCCCGATTATCACATTTCCCCCAGGTCAGGCTACAGGTTACCTCCTGTAACAAATGAAAACTGCAGCCCTCCAGGTGACAAGCTGTCCACTTCCCCACAAAGGGAGTATGTGAAAATGTTAGGGAGCAGTTTGCCTTCTGGGCTCTGAGCATGACCTTCCCCCAAGAGGAGGCATCTAAGGGTCCTTAAAACAAAAATAAAGAAAAAGGCCTTACCATCCTGTAATATTTATTTATGTGGTTGCAGATGTTTAGCACTAGGCCATATGCCTGAACAGATTTCACAATTAATGAAAGATTAATTTATTCATTTGATTATTATTGGAGGCGGTACCTGCAGTACACCTGCATCTGGCCAGTCACTGACTGCAACAGGAGCCAGTATCAGTGCACTACGGTTCCTGTCCTGTCACCCTCTAGGTTCTTAGCAAACACAGGACACAGGGGAAAATGCTCGATTCAAGGCAGCATTGGTGAGCGGTGCCAAGAACAATGTGATAGGACTAGGCACAGGGAAGAATGGTCTGACTTGAATTCCTTCAAAGATTTCAGAGGGCTCTAAGCCAAGAGAGAAGTTGGAAGAATGGAGGTGGAACAAAGACACCTACAAAGGGGTTGGGGGAGGGAACTGTGTGAAGAGAAGGTGAGCAATAACTGCACTAGAAGCAAAGGGAGAGAAGAGGAGAAATAGAGGCACTCTAAAAAGAATAGAAGGTGACCAGTGGACCCTACTGGCTGTAGATGACAGAAGATGTTGGGTGCGATGACACTGGCCAGGAAACAGCCATGGTGGCCACGAAGGTCACTTCCTATTTCTGTTTAACTTGCAAGAACAGCAGCATGGGCTTGCAACAGTAGGACAAAACTGGGTACTCTATCCATTTTAAACAAGGGAAAAACTTGATTTTTCCTCATTCACTAAGTTGGGCTTTAGAAGGAAGGCCCAGAAGAGCATTCTCTATCCTCAGTGATCTCTCCTTATCCAGACCAAAAACAGCCAGGGAGGACTGAAGCAAGGTGCCCTACTCATGGTTAGAGGGGCAGCGGCCAAAGGCCAAGTGATGCTCAGTCTCCACAGTTCTGGATCCAAACTGGCGTCACACTAAGATTCTGCAGAAAACAACCAACTTGTATTTTCCTGTCATTATTATTCAACCTCAGAAAATACTACCTGAAGCTCTATCCTGGGTGGAAACTGATTCAAGAGCCTTGCCTTAGTCTCCTGCGGAGGCCCTTGCCTTGGGCTGGGTCTTTTCTCAAAAGCTGGTGGCAAGATTTTTTTTCTTTTTTGGTTTCTGTGCCACTGGGTTTTGGGGTCACACTGGGTTACATGGAGAGCTCTCCTTTGTTAGTAGATGCAACATTAGAGGCAGGATAATAAATGAGTTCAGAAAGAGATCAACTTCTTCCGTTTTTGTTTTTGCTCCTTTTCTGGGGAAGAGAGAGAATTGGTACATTTTGCCTTCATAACCTCAGTTTCTTATCCCAGTCTTTTTTTCTTAAAGATTTTTATTTATTTATGCATACAGAGCTGGGGTATAGGCTAGGGGTGCAGGGGCGGTGAGAGGATTCACGAAAGACAGAATGGGGAGCAGAACAGGCTGAATAATGAAGTACACTGCTGAGGGGAGCAGTGGGCAGGTCAGGAGAGGTCTGCTGTGCCATGTGGGTCATCTCCAGGGCCGGGGTCGAACTCATGCTGCAGTGGCTTTAGCTTCTTAGTGCTG
>NW_004567111.1:36229455-36232010 GCF_000260355.1 Condylura cristata
TTTTTTTTTTTTTTTTTTTTACTAGTTTACTCATTTCTTAGTGCTGACCAAAACTGATATATGTCTAGTTTAAAAGTGCAAGTAACACTTATCCTCTACCCCAAACAGCACCCCGTACCCCACTTGTTCCTGCCACCATCTGCTCCTTGGAGGAAACTACCTTTATTGTTCGTTGTTTATTTGCTTGTATAATGAGCCAGAATACTGCTAAAAATACTGTTAACACTTCTGTACTAGGGACTTATCCAGCACAGTAAGATAAACCAGTAGTTTTGACCCTTGACCCATCCCCTCCTCCTAAGAAGATTAAATCCCCACACAAAGAGGAGCCAACTTTTAACTCTGACTTGTGAGTCTATATATTTAAGAAATGTGTGAACATTGATGTTTCTTGTCATTGTAGAGATTATTTAATGATTATTTAGTGTCATTACTTATTGTGCAAAATGAGAAAGATTTAGCACTCTGAATGCCATCACCACCTCCCATAAAGCGTTCCCTCTGCCATCTTTATAGCAGGTTAAGTGGCATCTTCTGGTTAAAGCAGTATTTTGTGTTTCCATTGTTAGGAGAAAGTGGTAGTGTTTTCACCTGAGCCACACAGTACAAAAACACATTTCCTATTTTGTTCATATTTTGCTTTTCTTGGCGTTGCCTGTGTTGCCTTTCTGTGTATGTTAGTATGTGTTTCTGAACTGTCCAAAGCAACTACAAAAACCCTATTAAACGCTTTTTACATGACCCACCCAATCAGTCCATCTGAGGTCTGTTTGTCCCTCTAGAGCCGCCCGTTCTGTCTGCTCTAGCCATTTCCCAGGCCAGCTGCCCACCTGTTGTCCTGGGGCTTCTTTTTACCACCATCTTGCGAAATCCCTGTGCCTCTCGCCTGTGCTGGGTGCCCCGTTTCCTGGATCCCATGGTTTCCTCTTTCTTGGTTTACATCCTCATATTTGTAGAGCACATTCTCTAGTAGCTACCTGAGAAAAGGTACATGGGAAGTAAATTCGTTGAGACCTTCCTTGCGTGTCAAAAAAAAAAAAAAATCTTAATGTTACTCTCATGTTTGTCAGTTAAGTTTGTTATTAAATTTTAGCCAAATGTCATATCGTTCATCATTTTGAGGGTGCCACCATTGCTTTCTAACTTCCAGCATCGTGACTGAGAAATGTGATGTCATTGCTATTTCTCTCTTTTACGCATTACCTGTTTTATTGCATTGGGAGGTTTGGAACTCTTCTTTGTAATCCTCTAGTGTACTGAAATACTGAGTAAAAAACCTTAATGAGGATCTTTTACCCACTATCCACTTTCCCTTAAAATCTGAGAATCTGCTGTTGTGTCCTAAATTTTTTTTTATATTCTTCTCCTCAGCACTGTTTTCTGTTTTTGGAGCCTCTCTGGTATCATGTTAAACCTTGCGGACTCAGCTGCTATGATCCTTACCTTGCTTTCTCCCATTGCTTTTGTCCATCTTTGCCCACTAATTTATATTTACTAGAAGGTTTATTTGACTTTACCTTTATCTCTGAATATAAGTTTAATTTTCAAGATCTTGTTCTTATTTTGTAATATATGCTTTTGATTTCATGGACATAATACTGTCTCTCACATTTTTAGATGCTATTACAGATTTCTAAAAGCTGTTCTTTTCCTTCCTTATTTATATTTTCTCTGAGCCACCCTCTCCACCCCTAACCCTTATCCATTGTTTTAACCTCAACAGTTTCTATGAGGGGCTACATTCAACTATCTTCTAAACTGCTTGAATATTATTTTATATTTAAGATAGTTATATATTTCTCTTTCTTTCTCTCTCTACATGCATATACTATATAAATACTTTAAATATATGTGTGTGTATATGTACATGTAGAGAAAATACAATATAAATTTCTATTTCTATTCTAGTCCCTCCCTATAAGACATATGGTAGATCCTGACCGGGGGCAAGTAACTGAGAGGGAATCCAGCCACTTCCAAGGGGATTCTAAATGCCAACCAGGATATTTCTTTGGGCTGTACAGTTTCTTTCAATAAGAAACCTCCAAACTCGCATATTTATTATAGCACTATTTTACAGCTAAACTAAGAAACAAGCTAAATGTCCCTGAACAGATGAGCGGATCAAGAAGATGTGTCTATATACAACAGGGTATTACTCAGCAATTAAAAGAGTAAAATCATGTCATTTGAAGCAACATTAAAGGAGCTGGGAGGGGTTATGTTAACTAAAAAAAAAAAAGTCAGAAGGAATAAGAAAAAAAAAATGGATGGTTTCATTTATAAGTGAATATAAGGAAACCAAACAAAGGGTCAGGTAAAAGACAAAACTTACAGGCTGACCATAGATATAAGACTATACCAGGGAAAAGGGAAGGAAAGGGTTAAAACAGGTGAGGGAAGAGCACAAGGGACTATGGTGATGGTTCATGACTGCTAACTTTGTGGGAGAGCTATGTGGACTGTAGCTGAGGGGAGAAAAAAAAAATAATGTCCAAAAATTAGCAATAAGATCAGGAAATAAATACATCAATTTAATTAAAAATAAAAAAGAG